>NC_051155.1:165802094-165884936 GCF_013339745.2 Dermacentor silvarum | reverse complement strand
TTTCTGCTTGGGAAGCGCATGCGCCTGCGAAATCTTCAGCCCTATACGATTTCGGGTTTGTCTATTGCGGGGCCGTCGCTATCGAATATACAGGGTGTCCCAACTATCAGGCACCAAGATTTAAGAATATGCAAATGCCACGTAGCTGGAGAAGAACCAAGGTAATGTTGTTTGCCGTCTCTTGGAGATACTGAGATTATTTTTTGCCTTCCGCCTAATTACATAGTTGCTCTTAGTTAATTAATCAACTTCTAAAATATTATAATTAGATTAAAAGTGTCAATGAGAAAAATTGGAGAACATGAAAAACTCCCGATACAGCTTTCTGTTGCTCACTACGTGCTACATATGAGTGTATTTCCGAGCGTGAAAGAAGCCCGCAAATACACGCAAAGTGCCTCGAGCGGCCAGTTGCGAGGCAATCTTGCGTGTTAAGTTTGGCCCAAGTTACTGTCAAACACCTTGTATAGACTGAGGGTTTTCGAGCTCATTTGTTGTAGGGTCAGCGCACGCCTTTTACGGCTTGGTGGGGGAACTTCTAGAACTTCGTAAGCTCGCCTACTGTCGAGTACTACAATAACTAGGCACTCTTTCAACAGTGATCGAACAAGGGATGTCTCTAAAGTCAACGTTTCGGCAAGGGGACAAGACATGACCCTTGCCGAAACGTTGGATCGAGCGGCATCGACTGCTGTTGATCAGTTGAAACTAAATGAGATTGTTTGCCGCTATGTACGGCAAATACCCACGTACCCACGTGGTGGCATGGAAGCAGAGGTAGAACACCCGACTTCAAATCTGAAGGTCGTAAGTTCGAATCCTGCTCCAGTCCACTACATTTTCAGGCATGGAGTGGTGCCTGACATCGGCAAAAATATTGCCGAGAGCTAGTGGGGCTATACTAATTCAGGTGCACCCAAACTAGGCAGGCCCACTAAGCTTCATCAAAGTCACTCCCTCACCAGAACAAGAATTGGCCTCCCTGGTGCAGTATTCGGCCACTACCTCCCTCATGACCCCGACAATTAACCCATGGCCCTCAGTCCCCAGTGGCTGCGGAGCACCTGACCAAGGCGGCGGTCAGACATGAGACGTGGCAGAGGGTGCTAAGAATCTCTGGGTCCGGACAGGCCGCCAATGGAAACTGAACCTGGCAACGTTCAACACGCGCACCCTCTCGAGTGAGGCAAGCTTAGCAGGACCATTTGAGGAATTATCAGGCATTGCCTGGGATATTATTAGCCTTAGTGAGGTTAGAAGAACTGGTGAGGCATACACAGTGCTGACTAACGACCACGTCCTCTGCTACAGAGGTCTCCCAGATAAGAGAGAATCCGGGGTAGGATTTCTAGTTCATAACAACATAGCGGGCAACATTGATGAATTCTACAGCATTAGTGAGAAAGTAGCAGTCGTCGTAATGAAGCTGAATAGGAGGTACAAAATGAAGGTAGTACAAGCCTACGCCCCAACTTCCAGTCACGAGGTTGAAGAAATAGAACAGTTCTATGAAGATGTCGAATTAGCAATGAGAAAGGTGCAAACTCATTATACTGTAGTCATGGGCAACTTCAATGCAAAAGTGGGCAAAAAGCAGGTTGTTGAGCAAGCAATTGGCAAGCAACGGAATCGATTCTAGGAATGCAAGAGGAGAGATGTTGGTAGAATTCGCGGAAAGGAATAGGCTCCGAATAATGAATACATTCTTCAGGAGGCTCAGCAACAGGAAGTGGACCTGGAAAAGCCCTAATGGAGAAACAAGGAATGAAATAGATTTCACACTCTCTGCCGATCCAAGCATAGTGCAGAATGTAGAAGTGTTAGGTAAGGTAAAGTGCAGTGACCATAGGTTAGTGAGGTCTAGGATTTCTCTCAATTTGAAGAGAGAAAGAGTGAAATTAGTCAAGAGGAAACAGGCCAACCTAGACGCAGTAAGGGTGAAAGCAGACCAATTCAGGCTGGTGCTCGCAAACAAATATGCAGCTTTAGAACAGGAAGATAAAGACAACATAGAGGTAATGAATGAAACTGTAACTAGGTTGATCTCAGAAGCAGCAATTGAAGTGGGAGGTAGGGCACCAAGGCAACCAGTAGGTAAGCTCTCCCAAGAAACAAAGGACCTAATAAAGAAACGTCAAAACATGAAAGTGTCCAACTCAAGAGATCAGATAGAATTCGCTGAACTGTCGAAACTGATCAACAAGAAGAAAGTAAGGGATATTCGAAATTATAACGTGGAAAAGATTGAGGAAGGCGTAAAATATGGACGCAGCATGAAATCAGTGAGAAGAAAGCTTGGCATAGGACAAAGCAAGATGCATGCATTGAAAGATAAGCATGGTAATATCATCAGTAATTTAGATGACATAGTAAAAGCAGCGGAAGAATTCTATACTTACCTGTACAGTTTCCAAAACAGCCAAGCTACTTCCATTCGAAATAGTGATGAACCGGATACAGAAGCTCCTTCTATAACTAGCGATGAAGCTAGAAGGGCCTTGAAAGACATGTCCAGGGGAAAAGTGGCTAGAGAAGATGGAATAACAGTAGATTTAATCAAAGATGGAGGAGATATCATGCTTGAAAAGCTTGCAGCCCTTTATACGCAATGCCTCACAACTTCAAGTGTACCAGAGAGCTGGAAGAACGCCAACATTATACTTATCCATAAGAAGATAGACGTTATAGAATTGAAGAATTACAGACCCATTAGCTTGCTTTCAGTATTATATAAAATATTCACCAAGATAATTTCCAATACAATCAGGGCAACACTTGACTTCAGCCAACCAAGAGAACAGGCCGGCTTCAAGAAGGGATATTCTACGATGGATCATATCCATGTCATCAATCAGGTAATCGAGAAATCTGCGAAGTACAATCAACCTCTCGATATGGCTTTCATAGATTATGAAAAACATTTGATTCAGTAGAGATACCAGCAGTCATAGAGGCATTGCGTAATCAAGGAGTACAGGAGGCATACGTGAATATCTTAGCAAATATCTACAAGGATTCCACAGCTACCTTGGTTCTCCACAAGAAAAGTAGAAAGTTACCTATCAAGAAAGGGGTCAGGCAAGGAGACACAATCTCTCCACTGCTATTCACTGCATGCTTAGAAGAAGTATTCAAGCTCTTAGACTGGGATGGCTTATAAGTGAGGATCGACGGCGAATATCTCAGCAACCTTCGGTTTGCAGATGACATTGTCCCATTCAGCAACAATGGAGACGAATTACAACAAATGATTGAGGACCTTAATCGAGAAAGTGTAAGAATTGGGTTGAAGATGAATATGCAGAAGACAAAGATAATGTTAAATAGCCTGGCAAGGGAACAAGAATTCAGGATCGCCAGACAGACTTTAGAGTCTGTAAAGGAGTACGTTTATCTAGGTCAATTACTCACAGGGGACCCTGATCACGAGAAAGAAATTTACAGAAGAATAAAATTGGGTTGGAGTGCATGTACAGCAGGCATTGCCAAATCCTGACTGGGAGCTTACCACTGTCGTTGAAAAGAAAAGTGTACAATCATTGCATTCTACCGGTGCTAACATATGAGGCAGAAACTTGGAGGTTAACAAAGAAGCTCGAGAACAAGTTAAGGACCGCACAAAGAGCGATGGAACGAAAAATCTTAGGACTAACGTTAAGAGACAGGAAGAGAGCGGTGTGGATCAGAGAACAAACGGGGATAGACGATATTCTAGTTGGCATTAAGCGGAATAAATGGAGCTGGGCAGGCCATGTAATGCGTAGGATGGATAACCGGTGGACCATTGGGGTTATAGGATGGATACCAAGAGAAGGGAAGCGCAGTCGAGGACGGCAGAAAACCATGTGGGATGATGAAGTTAGGAAATTCGCAGGCGCAAGTTGGAATACGCTAGCGCAAGACAAGGGTAATTGGAGATCGCAGGGAGAGGCCTTCGTCCTGCAGTGGACATAAATATAGGCTGATGATGATGATGATGATGATGATGATGATGATGATGATGACGACGGCAAATACCGATGGCAGAACTGCAGATAAAAACTTCGCTTATGCAGGCTCGGCTAATTAGTTCTGCTGCATCCCGCAAGGTGGAGGAACGTACACGAAAATAAATAGTGTCGTCCACCTGAACGTAGCACGAAACTATAAAGGAAACCATTGTAGCTTGGTTTGCTATGTTCGTGCGGATGACAATCTTTCCTTTCATCTTGTATAGGTTGAGGTCTCTATCTTCCCATGAACCTTCGTCTTGCCAGCCAGGCTGTCGCGGTGATTGATAAAGTTATCTAGCGTTTCCCTGAGTAAGAATGCAAGGGTTACACTGCACGTACCAAGACGTGTTTCTGCGCGAGATTCGAATGCAATAATGTGATGCCCTTCTTCACCCACAAGCAATTACCTGAAACCGAGCGCAGCTAGCAGCTGTCAAAATCCATGAGGTCACGGACAACTGGTAAGGAAATTTCGAGGTGTCACTGCCAGCCTGTTACTACGTCGGTGGTATCCACAGCCGCCACAACGCACCTTCTCTTATCTTAATATTGTAACGCGATAGCGTTTAGGGCCCTGTGTCGCAGAAAATGCGGCGTCGGCGCCGGCGTCGGCATTGGCGCCCGCGGCCGAGAAAATAATCCCCAACTACGTTTAGGTATGCCACACCAGTCTATAATCAATGCTGCTCATACCTTGTCTTGCATTCTTGGCAAAGCTATTCCTCGGAATTTTGAGAATGACAATCCACAAACAAATGTCATGAAACAAAACACCCACAGCGCATGCCTTTTATGTTAAATCTTCTCAGACTGAAATATTAAAAGTGCGAAACAAATACGGAAACCTGAAAATGATGTCATTTCTTTGGCGCGGTTGTGCACTATCTCCGGGATCGGCCCACGCAAGAGGCCGCGTTTCCTCCAGAAAGCTCGCCTACGTGCATAGCGTTCACCGCCAGTGTTTGCCAGTAACCATTCCGGTTGCATAAGGTGCAGTCGTCGGGAACCATGAGTATCAGTCAGGGATCTTTGAATGCTATCGCGTTCCACCCTTAAAAACGAAGCTTAAGCGTCCTCCCAATTTTTCTTACAACTCCCTTACAACCCTCCCCTTTTCCCTTCTCCCAGTGCAGGGTAGCCAACCGGACTCTTTCCTGGTAAACCTCCCTGCCTCTCTCTCTAACTCGCTTTTCTGTTTGTCCGTTTGTATCTAACCCTTTTCACCCAGTGACCCGAGTTGTACACTAGCTTGGAACCCTCGGTGATGTGCTGGCTGCTATCATGCCGTAGCAGACAACATGAGGCACTGGTTATGTGGCAGGGTGTACGTGCCCGAATGGACTACAGACAGCACTCCGTTATGCGATATTGGAATGTGTCCATTCTTGGCCAATACCCCAGAACGTATGTGCCAAGGTTGCACAAGGGGTATGTTGCCTTAATTAAACATATTAAAACGAAAGCGCCCCATCCGCAACATACACATGTGCGTCGAGCTCGGCCGCTTGCTGGATAGTCATTGCAACGAAGTTTCAACATAGGGATAATGGGGGTTGCTCCAGAATTTCAACTGGGCTGCCGTGATTATAACAAGGTCTACTGTGTCGTAGTACCATTCGGCATTGTGGTTGGCAGTGAGATTGCCATTTCGAGTGCCTGCTGATGTGCCCTCAAGGTTTTGTGATTCATGGAAGGCATGGAGATATTTTAAAAAATATTTCTTGTTGCCACATTTATGGCTTACCAAGCCTTCTTTCACGGCAAGAAGGGCCATTTTGCTATTGCAGAAGCAAAAGTTACTAACATGGATGTACTTGGTATTCCTCGTTAGCGTTTCTTCAATGCGTCGTTGCTCATGAACAAGTGCACTGGACGCCTGTGTGCTCCGCATTGCGCGTTCCGTGGAGACCGCAATGCCATTGTGCGAATAACTACTATTATTGCTCTTTTGTTGCGATAGCAATTATATGGGCACTCAAAGCTGATTTCTGCCGTCGGCGTCGCCGTCGCCGTGAGGTTCCGTATGACGTCAACGGCGATGAAATAGTCGCCGCGCGCCGTATGCTGTATGTGCGAGTGAAAGCGCGCGAGCGACGCGCACTTTCACGGGGAGCGAACGCACGGCGGAGAGCAAACGCGCGTTGTGCGCCGTGCTCCCTGAAGGGCTGTGATAAAGCAACCTTATATCATGTCATGTGGGCATGTCAGGCTATCACTGCCGTACCCCCCATACAACACCCCACAGCGGAGCGATGGGAAGAGCTGCTGGCCAGCGAGAGCCTGGACGATCAGCTAAGTCTGATTGACCGGGCCCGCAGAACGGCAGCCGCAAGCGGAGCCCTGGACTGAGGGCTCCCCACCGCTAGCCAAGAACCTCCGACCAGCCGGAGTCTCTTCGCAGCAATTTTAAGGACAATAAATAAGTTTTAACCACCACCACCCTGAAGGGCTGCAGAATTTAAGTGTCTCTTTCCTCCTTTACAATCACCATATATATGAGCAAACGCGACTTCTTCCGTAGCGCGAAAGGCCGTGGGGGGATGGGAGTGAGGGAGGGAGGGGAGGCGACGTTTAGCTGTGGCACCAAATGCGTAATTATATAAAAACGTTGCGAGGCGAGAAGATGGTAAAGAGTTCCGACGCTGCTCGACGAGTGTCCCGTTCTGATCTCGTCGAAAACCTCCGAGCCGCCCCCAGAGGCACCGGCAGCAGTCACCAGCGCCGTGCGCGTTCGGTGTGAACGCGGGCAAAACGTTGACGGCGTCTACAACAGTTCTACGTGTTGCTGGTGCTGCTGCACGTCCAAGTTAATACAGTTGATAAAACTACTATCCTTACTCCGTATAGCTTTCTACTAATTTGCTATGGCAATTGATGCTTCGCCTCTCGGGTGAAACTGCGCCATTTTTGCTTATAATTATTGTCTAAGGTGATTCCATTTCGATGATTTTCACTTGACTCCGGTCCCTTTTAATATGACAATAACATCCCGCACCTCAACAGTGTTCTCCTCTTATAAGTTATAATCTGCGGCGTCTCTTGTAATTCGTAGTAAGTGGCATATTGAAGATATGAGACGCAGTGACCCAATATAAACGCTGCAGCACCTGGTTTTGATAACTTCACAAATTACTCCTTACTAGCGTCTGAACTAATGGGAAGCTTACTGACAAATTCTTAATTATATCCACTCTGGTGCAGTTTTGTTTTTAGGTGGGAGACGTTGTTATGGTTATTATTAATTTTATTTATCGTTACCAAGTCGGCTTCGGGTTAGATTTTGTTGGATGCATATCGGGTACTCTCGTGGCCGCATCTGCGGGTCGCTTGCACGAAGCAGCATTTTACGCGTCGGTTCATAAGGTTCATGTAATGTGAGACCAATAAATAGACCATTGGTTATCTGTCCTACGCATTATATGCCGCCTGTCTAGCTCCATTTTCTCCTCCTGATGTGAACTAAAATATCGGCTACTCCCGTTTCCTCTCTAATTCACACTGCTGTTTTCCTGTATCTTAACGTTACGCCAAAAATTTTATTCTCGTGGCTTGTTTAGCGGTTCTTAACTGATTCTCAAGCATCCTTGTTAAGTTCTAAGTTTCTGCGCCATATGTTAGTACCGATAGAAGACAATGATTGTGCGCTTTTCTTTTTTTTTTTTAGGGATAATGGTAAGCTGACGGTAATGATTTGGTACCAAGGGAAGGAAAGTGCAGTCGAGGACGGTTAATAATCAGGTGGTTTGGTGAAACTAGGAAATTTGGAGGCATAAGATGGGATCAGATAGCGTGAGACAGGGATAACTGGAGATCGCTGGGGGATGATGCCTTCGTCCTGCACTGGACATGGTGATGATAAGGAAGTGTGAGCACACTGCCGAGCTGTAAATTTTCGCGTGGCAAAGATAAAACGATTCGAGCGAGTGTAACCCTTTTTAAGGCGAGGGCCTTAGATGGCTCATGGGTCGAAAAATCCGATGTCTGTCGTTATGTCACCAAAATTCATGGCACAAAAATTCATGGTGCCACCATGTGTTGGTGGCACCATGGTGGCACCAACAGCGACCGTAGATTCGAGTGCCTTAATTAACTCTACCTTAACTAAAATTGAATTAATTAAGGCACTTTAACCCACGACCTTTGGTGGGAGTTGAACCCACGACCTTTGGTGTCAATTTAGACAAAGTTAAGACACAATTAATTAATATCGAGTTAATTAAGGCACTCGAACCCACGAACTTTGGTGGCAGTCGAACCCTCGACCTTTGGTGTTAATTAGGGCGAAGTTAATTAAGGCCGAATTAATTAAGGTTGGGGTAATTTAGACACTCGAACCCACGACCTTCGGTGGGAGAAAACAAGTAATAGGAAGTAACAACGCATTCGAATGAGAATGTAAAGTAATTTAATGAATGTCTCTTGAGCGCGCAGGCTTTCGCCTTCACCCTCTTTAGCGTATGCTGAAGTGACTGTGAACTTTGTTACTGTACAACTTACTGTGCGGACAGTTATACCTGTTTCTTGAAGGGTAATTAACCACGGATTATCTTACGTGCCAATAAAATGTACTGTGCAAGCGGTCTGCAATACCCTTACAAAAATCATAAACACTTCGTATTAGCAGGAGGTAAAGCGGCTTCGACTTGCGCGTGATCGAGCGCCTGATCAAGCCAGGAGCTTGCTTCGTTTGAAACGACTTGTGAAGCAACAGTTAGGCCAAAGAGTGAGTCCAAGGTAGATATACCTGGTCGCGAAGCTTCCATAGAAGCCTATACGTTCAAAACATGGCGGTTCATCAGCGGTTCATGGGGCTTAGCGCCATCTCTATGAGGAGGGAACACTTCTGGCGGAAGAAAAAATAATGTGACGTCATTTCATTCTCAAAGGCGCGAAATTTGTTTTCGGAGGCCTGCCATTACAGCTTTATATTCAAATGCCCCGCCATACGACTTGATGGGCGTTCTGAGCTTTCAGCGTAGAAAGCGATGCAGGAAAAGGTCAGCCGTACGGGTATCGAAATCGCATCCCTGCACAGAACATACTTTCTTTGGAGGCCGACGAACGCTTTGGGCGTAAAGTGCTCGTCCTTTCGTCGGATGCCAAGCCCGTCGGCCAGCGCTGTCGTACGAAAACAACTAAATTAAACAATTATATGGCGGTTGCAACTTACTGCTTTTGACTGAACAGGTTAAGAAACAATGAAACTACTCGCGTCACCAAATTTAAACAAACGTCGGTAAGCAAAGCAACACAACATGTGAGGAGGGCGTATTGTAACAGGTGAACTTTACGAGTGCGAATTTCTTCACACTTCCAGAGCTGCATTGCATTGCAAGTGATAGCGGCTTCAACGCCCGCCGCTATCAGTGGGCGCTCTTACGGTGGGTGCTGAAAAAAGGTATTTTTGATAATGATCAAGTAAAACAGAATTGTCTTTTCTTTTCTCGCCACGCGTATATAAAATTAATTAGGAACGCCCGAAGCTTCGCGACCTATGTGAATCGACCTTGGTGAGACCAGATACGGAGAACAAACCAAAGTGGAGAAAGGGAGGGGTCTAGGTTCCGTTCGGTGATAGTCCTGCGACAAGAGAAGACGTTCTTGCTGAAAAAAAAAAAAAAAAAAAAAAGAAAAAACACACACCTGAACCCTACTATCTGTTTTTATGGTGGCAGTTCGGTTGTTTAGTACTATATGTATACCTTTTTGTTTCGTAAGGCAGACGTCGTGATAAGGGCTCACACAGGAGCCGAGCGTACTGCTTTTCTTGCATTTAGTATCGTCGTCCTTTTGCAAATGGAAGCCCGCCCACTCCACGTGCATAACTATCAAGTTGCCACAGAGTAGTCTGTTCCCAACTGCGAAGCCGTTAATAGTCTTACGCGCTCTGCTATCATTAGGCGCACTTTCCGTAGCGACAGCTGTCTGGGCTGTTTCCTTAGGAACCGCCCACGTAAGGAAAAATGCAACGGACGTCGCGGATGCTGTCTGCTGTAGAAACATATCCGTCTGGACTGTTAATATGGTCGCGTCTTGGGCGGCTAGGGAACCTACGTGCGAGCCCAAGAGTCGCATGAAGGCTCCATATGCGCGGCGTGTAATCGGATAGCGCTGCGAACGACGAATACAACCGCAAGAGCGAGAGAGGGAAGAGGAAGAAAGGTCAGTGCGACTCGCATATTCGCGATGCGCGAAGCAAACAGCGATACGGTGACCACGGTTCCGCTGCCGCGAGGATACTCGGCGCTCGCGGCGCTGATTAGCAGCTGCGCTTGTTTACGGCGCGCTGCTTTGGTGTCGTGCACACCTTGAAACCCGCTCCTCCTCCCTTTTCGTTTCTCGCTTCCATTCGAGAAGTCGCGCGCGCTTTTTCCCCCGCCCAATACGCGACAGAAACAGAACGAGTTATGGCAACTGCATGGCCAGCTGACCTTGCGGCGTGCACTATACGTCCGTTTCCCTCTAGACGGCGGGCACGCCTTCCGTTCGCCGCCGCTTGGACTGGTTTCCGGCGAAGCGCCGTCGCTAGGCACGCGCCGATGCTGGCGGCGGAGACGTTAGAAACCTTCGAAACACGAGTGATCATTTAGCGACCATCCCTGCACTCTGTTGGGAAACTCGCTGTCAACATCTCGCCTTCTAATCTGGCCGCTTTATTTTGGATGGTAGCGGGTGCAAGCGTCACTTACGGGATGAATAATAAAAAACGATTGGGCTATTGTTGTCAATAAGTGACATGTTGTAGTTTATTTTCTGCCGACAGGTGGCGCGACAATTTGTAAGTTGTTCAATCAGAGCTTATTAGTTTTTAACACTTGAGAGCGTTTGAGAGCCAACGTTCTTTTGAGAGCTTTGGGGTCTGCGGCTTAGTAGTAAAGATGCATACAACACAACAGGTGGCATGACGGCGCATGCGCAATAGCACCGCCGCCGCCACGCATGATGCTTGCCAGCCCGCCGGCCGTCTACGCGCGCAGCGCGGTTGCAGCTCTCCTGTGCTGCCGGCTGCGATTCTCGTCTGCCAACCTTTGCTGCTGCTGCTAGCTGCGCGGTTTTTTGTGTGTGTCGTCTGCAGCTTGAGGGCTTCTGTTGTTTCCAGCCGTCTCGCGCTGCAGCACGAGCGCGATCGTGCGCCGTTCGAGTTTGTGTGTGAGTGTGTGAATTCGCGTGTTCGACAACGAAGACGATTTCGAATAACTCTTCGCGGTTAGACGCCCCGGCGTAGCTTCTCGTCGGCTGGATGGAGTCGTCGTCGGCCGACGACGCGCCCGCTAGCGACGTCGACGATGCGGGCCCACCAACACCGCCGCTGTCTTCCAAAGACGACGGCGACAGCACTTCCGTGGCTTCGTCGGATCACGGTGATGGAGCTTCCGCCGCCAGCAGAGCCACTGCTTTTGTGGACAGCATCAAAGCCAAGGTGTGCATTCCAATGCCGATGTCTCGTCATTTCGTCGCAACGCTGATATAGCCACTGAGGAGCAGCCGAAGGTCCCCATATTTTTGCTGTTTCGAGAAACGGTCGCTTCTGCGGCCTTTATTCAATGCTATGCCGCACGTGGCGAGCTTATCGTTTTCTCCCGCACTAAAAACGGCAAGAAAATAGCCTTTGCGCGGTTTGTTTTGCACAAGCGCGCTGTGCATAATCGCGGTCAAGTTTTGAATTCGCCGCTTTCCCGCCACACTCTTTCCCGCACTATAATCGACTGCGCAAACGCTCCAGCGCGGCTCTGTTAAACGATTGCGCTGAAAGGACGAGTTTAGGAATAGAAGATGGAAAGTTCACACACCGGTTCTCGATATACTTAGGTGCTTACCTTAAGTAACTCAGAACAAGGTGTACTAGGGTTATTTGTTGACACTGGCGGCGTTCATTCTGTCGACTCAGTGACGGCTCCGTGAAACCAGTTTTCTAGCGGGCCACTGACAGACGCTCTCTCCTTACCGTTTGTTTCGCTTACTTTCTTTCTCGCTTATCGCGTAGTTATAATCGGTTCGTTAGGAAATTCAGTTTAAACGTTCTACATTTCTACTATTTCGTAAAAGGTCTCAATGATTAGACTGCCCTTTCTCTCTTGGCAAATGTCATAGCGCATTCTCCATCATCTAATCGCGGAAACGTTAAAATAAGACAAGATACATTTTTGATGACGGTAAGCAGAATTAAGAAAGGAGCTTTTTTTTTTCTATCTCCTTTTTTGTGTGTACAAATGCTGCTGCCTCAATACGAGGCTCATCAGGCTGCTTTAGTTCAAAAGTGTGGAAATACAGCAGCGCGTTTCCAAAATGTAATAGCATCAAAACAAGAAAAATAACATGCATTAAATACTAACATGCAACATACTTTAGCCATTCCCGAGAAAAACTGATCCGTGAGAAGATTTCTAATAGAATAGATCCATCAAGACTATTCCAAATGTGAATTGTTGGCGGAAGGATGGACTATTTAAGCCAATAATATAGGAAGAACTATCAGACGCATTATTTTGACCACGTCATAATTTTGGATATGTTTGTGCATGCATTAATTGAAATAACTGGTTCGGAACCCAAAGAATTGTTGTTAAGCGCCAGAGAAGTGCCCTTTTATTTGCGTATACTGTATTGACCATCAGTGTCGTTCGCTGTTCTGCCACGTATGCAGCGTGATCTGTTGAAACGCGACGGACAGGTATTGTTCTTCCTCGCGCGCTTTTGGCAAGCCGATACGCGAGAGCTGTTTGTTGGGCTAGTTGCCATACATGGTTTTGCTAGGAGAATGCCAGCAAACTTGATAAAGGAAGAAATCGAGAATCGACAGGATGGTGACTGGCTGGACATTCACGAGAACGCAGTTACGCTGTGCCTCGTGCGACTTTAACAAATGACAAGTTCAGATTGTGACATATAAACGAGTTTGTTATTGTTTCTGTAATTAGAACGGATCTGTATGAGGTCATCCGCGTCCCGGATAGCGCTTTGCCGTCTTTGCAAGTGGGATTATATAGCTAAACGGATTAGCACGGTGACCAGCAACGATTAGGCGACTTATTATTGCCGTATTTACTCACGCAGGACCCGCCGTAAGGCCCGCACCGTCCCAATTTTGGCCGCATATATAGTACAGTTTTCGAGACGTAAAGTTGGCCTTAGTAAGGGTGGAATAAAAGAACGCCAGATAATTACACGAACTCTGCACTTCGTGTACGACCATCGTCCTGGCATACAATTGCTTTCTCTTCTTTTGCGGTTGACCGCGTAGAATGACACGTCTGCGTTTTTGACAATTGCGTTTTTCGACAAAGACCACGTTGACGGGGTTTGTCGCACTGCGCAAGCCTCATCTAGGAAGGTCGCGCTTTGGGAGTGATCACTTACTTCGCATGCATGCAGCAGCGCTGTGCAGCGTGGCCGTATATTGCTGGAGTTAAGTCCTACTGCCTGTCTATATCGCTTGGCGTCGGAGCCGTGCAAGCTGAACATTTCGCCCTAACAACGTTTGATCGAACGGAACAACAACAACGACGACGACGACGACGACAAACTTGTAAATACATTCTCACGTGGCATCTGTTCTGTTCTTTAATGTGAAAGTGTAAATAACGAATTGACGCTAGCAGCGTGAAAAATAACAGATTTCCTCGTTTCATTGGCGACCTTTCCTCGTCGCGTGGTGGCATTTCGGACAGGTATACGCGTGTACTATACTCGCTTTAAACTAGAGAAGCTTGGCTCTGCATCGCCGCCGTCTTAAATGTCGAGCTTATTCCCTTCCAACGCGCGTCAGCACACGCGACGCAGCTGTGATGATGTATAGTAAAGTGGTTAAACACAGCTTCACGCATGCGTTGTTCTTTAAAGCGTATAGGTTTCTTAGCGAACCCTTCCGTACTTTGCTGACCGTGGCTGTCAGCTGGTTGCTGCTGTCTTGCCGAATATAGCCCACACACAGAGAATAAGAGAAGTGCATATCCGATGGTGGGATCGAACCTAGGTCCCTCAGCATAACAGCCCGATGCTCTAACCACAATCGCACGCATACGTCTCTCGTTCCAACGCCAAGTAGCTCTTCGAGACAATTGGAACGTGCGTCACGTGACGTGTACGTCACGTGTGCGCGCGAGAACCGCTTCACATGAATTACAGCATGTGTGTTGGAGCTGCGTAACATTTTTTTTTACAGCGAAGCTGTTAGCCTCTAGTTGGTCGGGATTTTTCGTGGCATGCTCACACTAAAAAAAAAAAAAAAAAAAAAAAAAAAAAAAAAAAAAAAAAAAAAAAAAAACCGGCAGCTCCAAGAGGGGTTTATTTGAATTTCCGCGTAGCAGAATTACGTTTCCTCGTATATTCGAATTACAGTCCGATGCTGTCATGTCTGTAGTTTGTGTGTAAATCGTACTTTACGGATTTTGGGACACAGTTTACACTGAGAAATTCGATTAGTTCACTAACGCACTTGCGCCAAGCATAGGGCCTACAAGAATCAGGATGCATGCTGCACTTCCGCACCCGTGCGGGCTCGCGTGACGAACGTGGGCACAATGTATCTGTCCTTGATGCGTGGGCGCTCTGCCCGTTACATCTGTCGCACAGCGTACTTTATGGCGAACACTGTCCAACAACGGTACCGCCACGGCAGCTGGAAAATGGGTTTGTGTTTGAGTTGCCGCGTTGCAGGAAATGCGGAGAGCATTTGACCGGATGAGAGAGCCTCTTGACGTGAAGGGGAAAAGCAGGAAAGGAGAGGATGATGATGATTGAAATATACTGTGTGATAAGTACTGCTGTCCGATCAGCCCGATTCGATCAGCGTCCTTGACCAGCTGTACAAGAAAACTCACACGCGCACTGTATCTATACACGCAACACTCTACCTGTATGCGTAACTAACTATACTGGGTGTTTCAATTAACTTGGGCCGAACTTTAAAACTACACAAATGCTACTCAGATGGACAGAACTAAGGTAATTCCCGCGAATACACGCTCGAAAAAACACTTTTATGTAGCACGTATTGAGGAACAGAAAGTTGTATAGGGAGTTTTTCACATTGCTCTACAATTTTCTCATTATCGCTTTTCATCTAAATATAATAATTCAGAAGAATAATTAATTGAGATTAAGTATTTAATTAGGCGGAATGCAATAAATAATCTGAGTATCTCCAAGCGGCGGCAAACAACGTTACCTTGGTTCTTTCCAGCTACGTAGAATTTGCATATTTTCATGTTTGGTCCAAGTTAAGTGAAACACCCTGTATAAAAGCGTGCGTATACATAAACTCCATGCATTATAGTTTCAAATCACACAGCTCACGGTAATCAGTAACAGATATCGCATGGCCTCAAATAAAAGTCTGAAACAGCTTTTGTTACTGCATCGTATCCCATTCCCGGCATCTTGTCAGTCTCCAAGTTGAGTTTCCTCACAAAGAGACCGTGGTTCTAGAGAAGAAACAGTCCCTAGAATCGTGTTCCACCCAGGTGCATACTGCACGTGGGCACACGCCACGCTGAGCACGTGTCGAATAGAATGAGGTGCAGAACAGACGCAACAGTCGGGAATAATCCCCCATGACGCCATACGTCGCAGTAGCAGTCTTGTAGGTCGAAGCCAAGCGTATACTATAGGCTTTCTGTTCACCCTTGCCTGTTTAGAGGTGTCTTCGTCTCTACTTATAGAGAGCATTCATTCCTTCAACAAGGCGTCCCCCTGAGAAATTAGATAGCAGTATACGTTGGGCAGTAAAATATGGACGCAGCATGAAATCAGTGAGAAGGAAACTTGGCATAGGACAAGGCAAGATGTATGCACTGAAAGATAAACAGGGTAATATCATCAGCAATTTCGATGACATAGTTAAAGCAGCGGAAGAATTCTATACTCACCTGTACAGTTCCCAGAGCAGCCAAGCTACTTTCATTCGAAGTAGTGATGAACAGAATACAGAGGCTCCTTCTATAACTAGTGATGAAGTTAGAAGGGCCTTGCAAGACATGACCAGAGGAAAAGCTGCTGGAGAAAATGGAATAACAGTCGATTTAATCAAAGATGGAGCAGATATCAAGCTTGAAAAGCTTGCGGCCCTTTATACGCAATGCCTCACGACTTCAAGTGTACCAGAAAGCTGGAAGAAGGCCAACATTATACTCATCCATAAGAAGGGAGACGTTAAAGAATTGAAGAATTATAGACCGATTAGCTTGCTTTCAGTATTGTACAAAATATTCACCAAAATAATTTCCAATAGAGTCAGGGCAACACTTGACTTCAGCCAACCAAGAGAACAGGCTGGCTTTAGGAAGGGATATTCAACGATGGATCGTATCCATGTCATCAATCAGGTAATAGAGAAATCTGCGTAGTACAATCAACCTCTCTATACGGCCTTCATAGGTTATGAAAAGGCATTTGATTCAGTAGAGTTACCAGCAGTCATAGAAGCATTGCGTAATCAAGAAGTACAGGAGGAATACGTGAATATCTTGGCAAATATCTACAAGGATTGCACAGCAACATTGGTTCTCCACAAGAAAAGTATAAAGTTACCTATCAAGAAAGGGGCCAGGCAAGGAGACACAACCTCTTAGACTGGGAAGGCTTAGGAGTGAGGATCAATGGCGAATATCTCAGCAGCCTTCGGATTGCAGATGACATTGTCCTATTCAGCAACAATGGGGGCGAATTACAACGAATGATTGAAAGCCTTAACCGAGAAAGTGGAATAGTGGCGTTGAAGATTAATATGCAGAAGAAGCTCGAGAACAAGTTAAGGACCACACAAAGAGCGATGGAACGAAAAATGTTAGGCCAAACGTTAAGAGACAGGAAGAGAGCGGTGTGGATCAGAGAGCAAGCGGGGATAGCCGATATTCTAGTTGACATTAAGAGGAAAAAAATGGAGCTGGGCAGGGCATGTAATGCGCAGGATGGATAACCGGTGGACCATTAGGGTTACAGAATGGATACCAAGAGAAGGGAAGCGCAGTCGAGGTCGGCAGAAAACCAGATGGGATGATGAAGTTAGGAAATTTGCAGGCGCAAGTTGGAATCAGCTAGCGCAAGACAGGGGTAATTGGAGTTCGCAGGGAGAGGCCTTCGTCCTGCAGTGGACATAAATATAGGCTGATTATGACGATGATATGCTGGGCTAGATCCTTCTGCAGCAACCTGCTCGGACTCGTGCATGTACAAACTTTCCGACGCACACGCGCTAATGCGATTACACGGATGAGCTTGCGCACACAGAAAGCAACGCTACGCTTGTAACGCGGCATATTTCGCTTCTTCGCCTTGTAGATTCTCCACTTACGTAGGTAAACAAACTTGGGTAGTTTACATAGGAATTTCGGTGAACATTTTACATTACTTGTAGACTAATTGTAGGCTGAAAAAAAAAAAAAAAACTATCTCCGCAGAGAATGTTACCAAATACTAAAACTAATATGTATGACCATAGCTTTATAGACTGTCTAACCACAGTTTATATATATAAATTGTCTACAAACTGTACAATATTTTGACAAGAAAATAGATAATTCGGCAATTTCCTGTAGCACTGCTGAGGCCGCGAGCCGCTGGAACAGAAAAGGGGCTTTCTTCTTCAACCACAATAGCCCTCGAACGTCCATTTCTGCCGCTGAACACGACCCCGATATAGCTCTGATAACGTGTATGGGGGTCTAGACACTTTTGGCAATGACTACGCGTTGCTTTCTGGCTTTAAAACCGGACCAGCGCGTTGCGAGAAAGAAATAAAAACACAGTTTACGTGTGCTCTTCTCTTGTTTATAGTAGAAATAGGCGTTCACAGACACAGGCGGCGAGCGAGAGAGATAGAGAGAGAGAGAGAGACGGACGAACGGATGCACAGATAGATAGATAGATAGATAGATAGATAGATAGATAGATAGATAGATAGATAGATAGATAGATAGATAGATAGATAGAAATGAAGGAAAAGGCAGGCAGGTTAACCATATACACGGTGTTTCAGGTAACTCGGGCCAAACTTTAAAAAGTGCTCGTGCGTGGTACAAGTATGCAACCAATTTAATATTGTTCGCTGTCCCCTTGAGCAACTCTAAGTATTTTTTTACTATGAGCATAGGTAATTATTTAACACCAATTATTATCCAACGTTTAAATCGTTGATTTAAACGCCAGATCTTCAATGTAGAAGTTTTAAAGCCTATTGAGAAATATCGAAATACAAATTTTTTTCCATGATGATAGCTTGTGTGGTTTTAATTTTTCCGGGCTACAAATAAAGCGCGCGATATTTGAAAAAGTACCACATGACTACGCACATTAGTTCCCTCAAACACGCTACCCTCACTCAATCAATCAATATTTATTTGACGACAAAATCAAATACAGGGTGGGTGTAAGTACACATTCGGAGGTCCCGAAGTAACAACTGTCGGGGGGACCTCCTAACAAGACATGAAAAGGGGTTAGTAGGATCGTGGCAAACAGCGAGTCATGTCATATATATACAATTTCTGCATCATCGGAAATGAACGGTAAGAGAGAAAAAAATCTTTTAAAAACATTACAATATAATCACACAGTTAAAAGAAAGAAAAACAAATTGCATAAATAATTAAAGATAACTCGCAGAAATTCAAACGAGGATAAATGGCACGTAAAACTAACAACGAGAAGTATAAATTTGTAGGCAAAATTCAGTGACTCGGTAATTTGGACAGTACATTGCATATAAGTAAATCAGAACATCTAATTATTTCTACGTTCGTTAAATTATATTATGTGTCAGATAAAGTGTTCATGAAATGCTCCTTCGTTCTACGCTTGAATGATAATAATGTAGATGACTTCATATCAGATGGTATTGAATTCCAAACAGAAATGCCTAAAAACGCGACGGTAAATTTCCCATAATTAGTTCTTCCTTTTGGAAGAAGAAGATTGAGTTGTGCTGAAAATCTTGTGTTGTTATAATTGTTAAGGATAACTGTTATAATTGTTAATTGTATAATTGTTAATTGTCATAATTATAATTGTTAAGGATAATTGTTATAATTGTTAAGGATTGACGCTGCACGCAGACTGAAGGCATGAATAGGTCGCAAGAAAAAAAAAAAACAATTGGCGATGGCCACACCTGTCGTCTCGAATACATCGCCATCCACCGCCGAATTCTCCTCGCACTTAACGAAGCTTCGAGAAATGCCGTGCGTTGTTTATTGCATATCTCATCGTTTCAACCGATAAGACACCTGGGAAAAAGCGGAAGCGAAGACCATGGATTCGTCGTTGCTCAAGGCCTTTTCGTGTCTTCGATCTGCGTGTCGCATTGATCATGGCATGTTAGATGGCACCAATGTCGCTGCGAGTAGTCACGGGGTACTTTTTAAAATCTCGCGCTATTTATTTGCAGCCCGGAAAATAAAGTTCATTGCCTGCCTGCCTGCCGGAAAGAATTAAACCACACCAGCTATCATCACGGACAGAATTTTTTTCATATTTCTAAATAGGCCCTACAACTTCTACGTTGAATATGTCGTGTTTAATTCAATGCTTTAAATGTTGGTTAATTATTCGTTGGTAATTAATTACCTAAGCTTAAAAGTAAAAAAAATCACCGACGATTACGATACTCCCTAATGCGAAATTTGAGCGCAGCTGTATACGTGTTTTCATTTCGCAATATATTATCTGGCGAGGACGAAGTGTCTCGTGCGGCACGTTGCAAATGGCCGGGTTTGTGGCGCGAGTGCCTCGCTCATCGTGACGCGTGGGCGCGATTCACAGCAGCGGCCACAGACAGACCTCCGCTCACGCAGCGCTTTGTTTTCATACAGATGACGCGCGCTACTCTGGCGCCATCTTGTAGCCATCGTCGCCGAAAAGCCCGTCGTGCGCGGCACTACGCTTTTGTTCTCACGCTTTCGCCATACCCTCCTCCTCCTCCGCTTTCATTCTCGCGTTCTCTTCGCTATCCCCGTCTTTCATCTCCCGCTGCGCTGCACGTTCGCTTTCATCTTTCGCTGTGCTCGTTCGTTCCGTTACGAGGGACAACGCCGACGCCTACGATCGCCGCAGGAACGGGCGCCTAAAGGCTGTTTCACATGGTGCGATTTTGCACTGCGATTTTCGCAGCTGCGATTTTCGCAGATGCGAAATTCGCAACGGCCATTTCACATGGTGCGATGTCAACAATGCGATTATGCGACGCCCAGAGTTGCTTGCTGCCAGATTTTGTCGCACACGCCGCATAAATTCGTTTAATGTAATGAAAAAGACGTGCGCGTTATAATATAATTGACCTCTCTTTATTAGGACCAAATAATACGTGCGTTTTGTAATTTAAAAACGCTTCAAATTTAGTTTGTTTTGGAGTGCGCAACAGCGGTTTGTGAAGTTCAATACGAGGAGAAATGGCGGACGTAAACAGCTGTTCGCAGGTGGTCGTTCAGCGTTGTGTGCTGTCTCGTGTGTGTTTTATGCCTGTGTCGTTCTACCTGCGGTTAAACAAATTACAAGAGGACCTATCAACAAGCCCCTATAGCTGTTGTCATCGCATATGCAGTATTCGGAATTCGGCTGCAGCGGAGTCGTCATGTCAACGCAGAGACCCTCGCGCTACCCGTGATTAACGTCAGCTTCTGAAAAACGGATGTGTGTGTATTGCTCGTGATTGCGCATTAGCGGTTCCTGCTCCTAGCAATATTCTTGCACCAAACTTAGCAGCAAGCACCAACCCAAAAGCTCACGCCTGCCCCTGAACAAAGCCGCAAATGATCTGTGTGTAATTACTGAACGTGCAATGGAATTTGTGTTGTGAACGTTTATCTTAGCGCCAGCCTGGCTCGTCCGTCTCGGCGCCTGTGCTGTAATTATTCACACAAGTGCTCTCTGAATATTTCGAAAGGCGTAAAAGCCGACACCATTGTTTTTTTAAGGAGCTGCAGTCACTAGTGTACGTAGTATCGTATCATTCTGGCAGACATGGGCGTCGTCTATTTTCTCGTCCTGTTTCTTGCGCTGTTAGTGTGCTGTGAATCTTAAGTTAAGAAGCTTAAGTTAATATGCTGCAGTACGTAGCGCAGCCGCGTAGCCACACGGCTAACATTAAAATACCTTGTTAGGAGTATGTTTGTTTGTTTAATAACAAAATCGAACGATAAAATTTTGTATTCATGGTGGCAAGTGTAAGGTAAGAAGCTATCGGCTAATGGCATGCGTGTGCTTCTACCTGCTTCAGCACGTTATCCTTAAAGTGAGGTTGAATACCCCTGATAACCAAAAACATATGCAACTGGAGCAGGTGCTATGATTCCTTTCCTAGAAATGAAAGCCAGCATCCCAGTTTGTTAAGCTAGTCATGTACTTAACCTATATTAGACCAACGTTAGAGCATGCTAACTGGAGCCATTTCAAACTGGATTATTTGACCAAAATAAGAAAGTGCAAGGAAAGTGTCAAGGTACAGTCTAATCTGGTATTCCCGAACCGATTGTAATGGCAAAACTTTATGCCTCCCTGAATTGCCTGCATTAACCCAATGCTGAAAACAGGGGAAGCTGATTCCCTTTCTTGCTGCTGAAAAGCTGCTAGAATCTCAATAACAGACCACTTATGTTCTGAGAGAAAGTGAGGGGCACTGACAATATCTCTAATCTTTTGTATGAGCCTTCACCTTGAACGAAAAGGGAATAAAAATATTTACCTTTGCAAGCCTCAGAATCCAAACATTCTCAAAATTTTGAGGAGCCACATTAAATATTTGAGATACAGACAATAAAAAGTGCGCCTAAGTACAAGTGCACACTGAACACACTTGAGTGGTTGAGTGGCCAGCTGCGAATGCAAAAGCGTCCATAGCTGCTACCTCGAGGTAACTGCTAGGTTGCACGTGTGTTTCTCCTATAGCCCATGTACCTGGCAAGGGGAATGGTTATACGTAGTCCTGTGCTTTTTCTTTTTTTTTTCAATAAGTGGTGGCTAGCTGATTCCATCTGTTTATGTATTTATCATTTGTGTCCATCTTATGTGCATGTGTTTGTGTCATGTTCTGATTGTTATACGTGCAGTGATGCAAGCATCTTTTTTTTTAATATATTGCACTACAGTCATTTATTAAACTTTGTGTTGAAATGTACAAAATGTGGCCACCCAGTAATGACTAGGACAGCCAGCAGGATTGGCAAAAGATATGATGCAGATCCAATGCACTTGCTTGAATCGACATGAGGCGAAGCTTTCACGCAACGGTCAGTTGAACTCTAGAAAACTAACTGCAGTGTTTACAGTTGTCCTTATTTCACCCGATGCAACACGTACTCATAGACAATGTTTGCTTATTCACCGCACAGGTCACATAATGTAATGTATGCATAGCACGGTGAACTCACTCAAATGTTGGCTCACTAAGACTTCGAACTAACCGTGAGTCTGAGTTCGTTTGAGCCTGACTGAGTAGAATTTTGGTGAATATGAGTAAGAGCAAGCTCAGTTGAGTAAACTTTTAGTGAATATTGTCATGTGGTAGTCAGGGAAAGCTGATCCAAGTATAATTTTAGTGAATATGAGTCAAAGCAAGCTCGGCAAGTAGATTTTTGGTGAATATGACTCAGTGCAAGCTCACCTGAGTAGAATTTTGATGAATATAAGTCGGAGCAAGCTTGGCTAAGTAGATATTGGGTGAATATGACTCGGTGCAAGCTTGCCTGAGTAGAATCTTTGTGAATATTAGTCAGATCAAGCTTGGCCAAGTACAATTTTGGTGAATATTAGTCAGACCAAGCTCGGATAAGTAGAATTTTGGTGAATATGACTGAGCAAGCTCGATTGAGTAATGATGGGATATGGTTATACGAGTTTATGCAGTAATACATGTAAGTGCAGACTCATTAGCAACATTGCCTCCATCTTGATGGGCTATACCTACGCCTCGTGATGAGTCTGCACACTTTATGAGCTGTGGACATGCAAGACCCACCCACACTTGAAAAGATCCTATCATTCACACGAAGGAATGCAACCGGCTGACTTCACTGCACAATTTTGATCTGCTTTTGTTTAATGTGTTATCTACTACTTATAAAAACCAGATGTCTGCCTGCTTTTCGCATTATTGCATGTGTTTTACAGGAAGTAGAGACAGAGAAGCAAGAAAAGGCAAGGATGTTTATGGCTAAGTAGTTTCTTAGAGTACTGCGATATGTTACAACCAGCATAAACAAAAGTAATTCGATGCACTGAAGTAAGCGAAATGTGCAATTACCTTTTAATGTGAGGGTTAATACAGATGCAGTACGGATACAAAGTCTGCAACACACTGAAGGTTTATTGGTTTTTTTATTCAGGAGAAAAATGATGCATCAGAAAAATGAGAAAAAAAAACTGTTTAAATATTGCTTCGAAAATAAATTGGCAATACTGATTATTCCCAGTCAAAGCGCGAAATATGCTATTGTAGAACATTCATTACGATATCCAGTTTGCACGTTCGCTTTGCGTCTCGCAGTGGAAGTAACAGAACCTTGAAATGAGATAATTCATTGGGGAAAATGCGCATGAAAGCCCTAACCAACTGACTGCAACTTAATGGTCGCGCGTATAGCGTGACCTATTGACCACATCATTTGTCCGTAGTTGCATATTCTTTAAATTGTTCCGTCCGTAAAAGCATACAGCGATAAAACTGTGGCGTTTTCGTATATCGCGAGTTGTCTCCAGAACCAGAAAATTGGGACGACATCCGAAGGCCATGCCTTCCCGTGAGGGACACCTCGTAGCATTTACCAACTCGCAGCGCGTGTGAATAACGGAAAATCACGCAAAGGTACGTACTATCAGCACCCGAAGCCAACCTAAAAAACAGCGTCGCCAGATTAGCAACGTAGCGTGTCAACAAACTCGTAGAAATCACAGAACCGAATCTGACCTACGAGTTTTTATCTGCACTGTTCGCGTGTCGGTGCTGATGTTACGTACCGATTGCGCAATCCAAGGCTCCACTCAATTAGTTGCACTGTTCGAGGCTCGTTGATCCAATATTTATAGACAAAAAAGCATCTATAAACGTTGCGTTGAGCGACCGCCGCCATTTTCCAAAACAGACCGCGAAATACCTCTCGGCGCAATTTCGACGGGAAAATCGCAGCGATTGCTGCGACGTTGCGACGCTGCGACCAACCGGTTGGTCGCAGCCGAAAATCGCAGAATCGGCCCTGCGACTGCGATTTTCGTCGCATGCGACGGAAATCGCACTTCCGGTGCGATAATCGCAGTGCAAAATCGCACCATGTGAAACGGCCTTAAGAGCTGCGCTCCAAAACTGCTTTGAGTTAGTTGCTCAAGAGGACAGCGCACAATATTAAGTTGGTTGCATTCCTGTAACTTGCACGATGATTTTTTTTAAGTTTCGTCCGAGTTAGCTGAAACACCCTGTAGAAACTCTGCATGTCACGAGCCCTGCGCCCCATGCAAAATGCAGGGAATGATACAGCACGTTTGCGCGCTCTGCGCGGTGTCAGGCTGAACGAACGAATCTGCACACACACTCTTCGCACTCCGTGCCCCTTGTGAAATTCGTCGTGCCGTATAGCTGAACTTGCACAGGTGTCCCGGAGGCTACGTCATCTCGTTTTCGGCTCGTGAAAAGGGCGAATTAAGGCTTCGAGTGCGGCGCTTTTGAGAAACTTGCGTCGTGTCGCGAAACTGAAAGAAACATAGAACGTAATGAAGGCGAACGAAGGCGGATATGAATGAATAAAATAGAATTACGCAAGTTAAATACCTAATGCAACGATCAATGTCATAGTTAAATACGCTAAAAAACGAAATGAACTAAAAATAAAAAAAAATTTAAGCCTTTCAGTTTAATATTTTAACCTTCTAGCTGTAAGATTGGTTGGTGATTGCGAGTTTTTAGTTGTCCCGGGATTATCCTGACCAGAGGAGTTTCTTGTCGAACTATCGACTTCAAGAAGAAATTAAGTGCGTTTTCGTACAGGCTTTGCGTGTAGGTTCCGATGCATCCTCGCAAGCCTATAGCGTTATTTCACAGACCTCGACCGCGTTGCAACGCGAACATTGTCCTCACGTTCCATCGCAGCCGTGCACAGCCGCAATGTGAAAAGGCCAGACATTCATTGACATTTCCAGTTTTCATTAGCGGCAGCACTCGATCGCTCTGTTCCTTCTTATGATTAGTTGGAGAGGACGTGTAGTAATCACAGCTGCGATGAGTTTTCGGAAGAAGCGAGTTGAAATTCAACCCCGCAAAGACATCTTGATCCACGATGTTGCGCATCGTGATTCATAGGTACCAGAGTTGATTGTTTACCGATAGCGCTAGCAGGATTACCTAGCCGGATTGCGCAGCCCAGGCGGCGGCACTAATTTTCGCGAGCGCAAAGTACTATAGTGCGTGCCCTTTGCTGATCGGGCTTTCACGCTCGCTGCTTGCATTGATGAGAGTACCTGAATCTGTACGATAGATTCAACTGCCGTAGATAAGCCGCTCTGTTTGCATCGATTGCGATGGTTTCCGCGTATACGCGCGCTGTCCGTAAGCCTTGCTCAAGTTTGGCTAATTATACGGCGACTGGTTATCTCCGATACGGGAGCGGCATCGAAAGTTGTGGCAGAAAAAATACGTTATAAAAATGGCACTGAATCCTATCTGATTTAGAAGAGGTGAATCGCTGTACCGCCGTAAAAAGCATAGGGCATACAGAGAGCCCAAAAAGGGAAAGCGTTTAAGTTGAAATTGGAATGTCAGGGAGTATAAGGACAAAGGAAAGGCAGGGAGGTTATCCAGGTTGCACATGGTTTGCTACCCTACACTGGAGGAGCGGAAAGGAAGGAGGAAAGGGGAGTACCAAGAGATGTGCAAACAGACACAAATAGCGGTCACTGCACAATCAAAGTTAGTCGCAGAGCCTGCAGTCGTCTTCAAAACGTGCAGCAGCTATAGCCTCTTGCGGCCCTGTCCGCGGATGACGGTCGTGTCCATGGTCCCAATATTTTAATGCGAATAGCATTCTTGGCATTGTCAGACCAGTTTTATTTCCTGCTGTCTAGCTATCCAACCAAAAAAAATGTGAGCGGATACCGAGCGTGTAGTGTAATCTAAAGATGTGGGCCGGTCGCGCGGGTATATATGTGCCACAGGGTATGTGCAGCTCTTCATTAAACATTTTTGACGCCATCTTGGGTCACTGTGTATGTGTCGCTCTTTAATAAACTTCTTTGGCGCCAAGTTGGGTCACTGTATATATGGGCCACTGGGCATGCGCGGACTTGACGGTGGCGCCGCCAGAAGGCGCAGCGTGTCGAAAGGGAAGTGCGAGAGAGGAGCCCTGATGAAGTACACGCATGACGAGTTTCGGCCATTTTTCATTCTCGGATAGTCGTCGTACGTGAGTTCTGGCCGAATTTCTTCCTTCTGCGGCTGTGCCTTTCGTCGTGAAAAGAAGGGTAGTAGATCAGGATGTGTCTCGTGGTCTCGTCGCAATCGCAAATGCTGCAAGGGGCACTCACTGTCCATCATGCCGGATACGGAAACAGTATATGTGTTCGCAGAAGCGACGACCAACCATAAGCGACGCAGTAAGGTTGCCTTAGATCAGGCGGCATTGTCGAAGGTGCTGTGAATGTTCAAGGTATATTGCAGTCGCGGGTGGGCCCGTTACACTCAATTCCAATGTTCTAATGTATTGCGATGAGCAAGTTAGCGAACCAGTCGCGTTGCACGAGGCCTTGGTACACGCTGGACTTGATGGGCAGAACGCGCTGCTTCGTCGACTCCTTCACTGCCGATTCCTTCGCTGCCTGACATGATTCGTTGGGTGGAACTGCATACTGCTGCCGTTTGGCGTTCATTGGGAGGTGTACCACACGAAAGATTGTGCGTTATTTCTGTTACACTGATTACGTTCTATCCGTGAAATATAAAAGTTACCTTCAATAGCGGTCTCTATGCAGTAACAGTGCCTTCGCGTTTAGTATAAATGAAAAAAAAAAGTGATGATAATGTCCCCGTATTCCCGAGCAAAGGCAATGCATATTCTGAGGCAGAGTGAAACATAACCTGTCACAATTCAAGATAGTTGTAAATTTTTTTTCTGCGATACAGTGCTACGGAACATGTAGTGGCAACACGATTATATAGCGTACTTACGCGGCATATACTATATACACCATTATTTTGTGTGTGTATTTCGTCTGATTACGTGCACTTGTTTTCATCGCCTCCGATGCTTTTGGCCCTTGATTGCTGCTCACATGAAACCACTATGAACTCCATTTTATCCTGCCACTCTAAATAGTTTCCGCAGCCTTCCGATTTCAAGATGCGTTACCAGCTTTGTGCTCTGTTAAAGTGTAACGCAAGACGGCATACTCCGTGATGTCGCCCTTTGTTAAACCGAACGCCAGGTGCGTTATAGTCATCATAACGGAGGTGTGAGCAGTAGCGAGCTTACCTTTATTACTTTATTTCGCCTCTGCCATTTCAATTTTCTCCACGCGAGACGAAAGTCTGAAGTCTTTTCGTCCAACAAACGAAAACATTTACGTGGCAAGTTTGAGAGCCTCGTCCGTATGTTGTTCCGCGTGCAGAAGAAACGACGCGAAACCGCAGCAAAAGTATATATGCACTTGTGTTTGCGGGGTGAAATGACAGCTCGAAATAAGCTTAATGTCGCAGAACTGGAGCACGGGTGTGCCATTTGTCAGCGGAAGCTGGGCACTTTGGCACAACACAGATCACATGCCCGGAGCAATAGTGTACGCATGACACGGCTGTGCACACGTCATGTATACGCTCAGCTGGTCGGCTGCTGCTGCGCCGGTGTTTTTCCGCAAAATGGCACCGCGAATGCAAGAAAAAAAAATTATGGGTGAAGTCGCCTGCATGGTGCGCGCGGTTTCCTGTTATTACCGAGCTTAGCATACTGTGTATACATCATGGGTCGGCTAGGTGAAAGTATATCTACGCATATTGTCCTAATACTGCGAGCATTGTGATGACGACGTCATTGTCGTCGGTATTGCGGCCGTGCGATTGGTTGGAAACTGCTAAACTATATGATAGAGAACTTTCGGCATGTATGTGACGCATGACCTGTTATTAGGGCCAGTTGAGGGTTTTTCTCGCGCTTCACTGACATTTGAAAGTGTGTAATTCCCGTGCAGAGGAAGGTGGTGGACGTTTTTGGTTTCACGCGTTCGCGATGCTGGCTTCCATGAGATTGACCTCACGTATACGCGCATTTCCCTTGTCTCTTTCCATCTTCACGCACCATTACGATCACTTCCTTTCTTTTTTTCTCTTAGCTTCCTTCGCTTGTCCACTGATTCTATGTTGCTTTTCATCTTCAGTCTCCCATCATTATTCATAGCATGTCAGCTGTCGTGCCCACTAGGCACACGAAATTTTTTCAGCGCGAACTAGACAAGAACGAAATAGACACACACGAAAACAGGACCAGCGATGACTTTCAAAATTTTTGTTTACCATTACCCAGCTAGTCTTTTCCAAAATTCTTCTGCCTCTGTAGGTGTACTCACTCGTCCGTGGAATGGTCAGGTGTGTTTTGCCCGAAGGCTTCGTATAGTTGAGCGTGAGCCGCGTGCTCGTTAACCAGTCGATTATAGCGCTCAAGTTGCCGCCTACGAAATGACCAGTTGTGGGCGCGCTGTAACGCTCAGATAATTTGCAGTATATCGGCGTTGATGTTCTCGCGAGTTCAGCTTGTTGTTGTCAACTTTTTTTTTTTTTTTTGTTCAGTCTTGTCCATGCCGCTTCCATGGCTCAAGGTCGGCTGCAGAAAGAGAGACGAAAGCAAGACAACAATGAGTAACAAAAGGAGTGTCGTGAATTTGGCGTCATCACTGCGCGCATTTGTTGACGTCACAGCGCCAGCGCTGTCGTCTTCCGTAAGTCTTCTTTGACGGCGCTGTTTGTTCAGTATGTCAATTTTCAACCGACTAGCCCAAATAGGCGCTCTTGTACAGTATACTCAGCTCGCTCGTGTAATATGATTATTGCCTTAGTAAGACGAGCTTTGAACGACATCACGTTGAGGTGACACTTAGCACTGCATAACTATTGTTGACTTGCGTTGGTGAAAATGGGGGTAGCCGGCTACCCGGTATTTCTTATTGATGAAACCAAGCGCAGTATTTACATACTGAATCTTAATGCGTGAGTTCCTTTCTAGTGACATATATAGTATACGAGGTATTGCGTTCGTATCCTGCTTTAGAGCGCCGAGCTCCCAAGAACAACATTGCTTTGCGTATATTTGTGTCCAGTATGGCCGTAGGGCCTCTAGTTCGGATGGACGACCAAGACGAAGCGTACTGTTGGATTTTAATCAAAGAAAAAATATTCAGTGCCGATTGAGCGGTAAATGCGAGAGGAATGCGCTAGGATTACGTCGCAGTTATTTCTAGACCTTGATTCATGATTTCAACTGCGTTCACCACATTGCAAAGTGTTGTTCAGGAGCTCACGCGCGACACAAGTCCTGCCACTTCTAATGCTAACGCACTAAAAGGAAAAGACTCTTCCAAAACATTGTTCACTTGCCTAATAATTAAAAGTGTCACTATCGGCCTACAACAGCCGTCACGATGCAATGTCCGTGTTAAGCGATAATTTACAACGCGAGGCTTTTAAACTCCTTAATTCGTTTACAAAAATACAACGGTTTCATTCAACTCGCGCGTTTGCTTTGACTGTTCCTGTCTGGCGGCCTGATTTGACGTGGAGGACTTTTGCGCGGAATGAGCGACACGCGTGGACGAACAAAGGCCGCTGGACAATGGAAAACAATTGTGATTCACCCACGCTGCACGGTCGGATAATAGACCTCTCCATATAGAGCGCGCGCGGCGTGACGGCGGACAAATGAGCGACCGTATAAATATATCGGCGTGACACCCCCGGATACGCGTTCCCATAACTCCAAGCTCAACGCACGCCTGTGTCTCGTGCAATTCAGCCGAGAGAGAGAGAGGAGAGAGAGAGAGAGAGGACGTGGCACAGGAAGAATGCAGAGCGTATTGAGCGCATTCGTCTTTGCGCCTCCGAATGAAAAGGTCGCATCATTGTCAGCTCGATGGTTTTCCTTCGATCCTTCGATCGTTCTTTCTTCTTTTTTCTTTTGCTATTGCCTCAGACAGCGGAATCTGAGCAGACGAGGCCTGCAGCGAAGTGATGTCGATGCTATAGGCGCTATGGTCCGTGAACAAGGACGCACGGATACGTTCATTCACCAGTGTTCTCTGGGGACAAGTTTGTGTGCCAGGCGTTTCATATATCGTCTTTAGCGTGAACTGATCTGAACGGCTGCAGGGCATGAAAAGGCGGACATACAGAACGGATACAAGAAGAACGAAAAGGACAACGCTTGCTGTGTCACTGTTTTGTACACCTACCTTTTCGTACCACGAATCCCCCGCCAACTTGCGCAGCTTTCCGTCGTTCAACTCTGCTGCTGCAGATGTCACAATTCTGCTCTTTGCGCTGGATTAGTTACTCGAAGAGGCGGACGTTACTTGTGCGAGAAATCGAAATGCACAATTCCCTTGCGAAGAAAGTTTCACCTATTCGCTTTTTAAAATTTACCACTTAACGGTGCCCGTATTACAATTTGCGAATCCGATCCGGTGGCATTGCAAGGCTTATCCATTTCGAAGGAGTTCTGAGGCTGGCACCAGTTTCTAGATTTCCGCTCCCGTTGTGTGCGGCGAAATGCCGTGGCTATTCGGGCAAAATTGCTTTTCCCGGACGGTGTAAATGGACGTTTCGTTAATGCGTACGCGTGGTACGGCCTTGCATTGTTCCTTAAGTTTCAGGAGGCTTATCTCAATGCTGGTACAGAATTTCAAAATTTGTTTTAAGTTGACGTCTAGCATTTGTTTCAGTTAATTTGTTCTTGGGAAGTCGAACCCATAGGGCCTACAGAACAGCTCGGGTGTCCGCCTGTAGTGAGCGAGACAGTTATGCGCGGTGTCCAGAGCAAGAGGTGCTTCCTTCTTCTCTCGCCTCACTTATAACAAACCCGATAGCAACGATAGTAACCGTGCCCTCCGAGATCTCTACGGTGCGCAGGGGGGATTTTGGTGGCCACGTACAGTGCCATATTAAAGAATTCCGAGGTCCTGGGCTAAATTGGCCTTGAGGCCCCATTCATGATGACCATAATGACGTCGACGCTCGCGGTGAGCACTAAAGATGCGAAATATTGCGACTGTTACAAGTTTCGCCTGCTGTTTTCAAGTTTATTCTCAGATAAAAAAGAAATATGTGCATGTAAACATACATAGAAGGCACCTCGCATATTGATATAACGTTTGCAACATTTCTGCTTAGAGAAAACGTGCTTATTTTTTTCAGTTAGGTTTTTATCTAATGGTTATTGCCATTTAAGCACGAGCTGCTGTATCGCCATCACTCAGGACAAAAGCGAACTGCATGCTGTAAAGCGACAAACACTTTATTTACACATGGATAATTTAAATTGCTCTGCATATGTGACATACAACCTAGGCAAATACCAGAAAGCGCATGTACCAGGAGGTGAACCCTCGTCTCCTATATGGGAGAAAGGTCGCTTGCGGGCGCTGGTCGAGCAAAGGGCAGGTCGTCTTCTCGCACGACAAATTCTTTGCTTCTAGTAAGCCTTTGTTTAAAAATCAATTGTAGTGGAACGTTTCCTGGATGATGCTTTGAAACTTCTATAGCATAGCCCTGACCCCTGACAGTCTGGGGCCCGGGACTGCAGCCTCTTTAGCCCATAGGCTAATTCGGCCCTCGCCACGCAGCGCCCATAGAATTTCCTAGAAAAATTACTAGAGGGAAGGAGGAGGATAAAAAAGAGAAGGAAAGACAGGGAGGTTAGCCAGTGTAAGTACCGGCTGACTACCCTGAGCTAGGGAAAGGGGTAACGGTAATAAATGGCGATATCTATAAAAATAAACAGACAAAAATGCAGCCAATACCACGATGGAACGTGCTACAAATTTCAAACTCGGTCGCCCAATTCACAATTCCTTTGGAATCTGAGCAGCTCATTTATGGCCTCGAGTGCTTATAAGCCCGTCTGAACCAGTGTCCTGGGACTTTTTTTCTCCGTCAAGTGGCGATCGTCCAGTTTTTCGAGCGCAGTCGCAAGCAGTTTTCTTACCACACTGTAACGGGGACAGTCATAGAGGAGGTGCTTGATCGTCTCCTCACAGCCGCAGTTGCCGCAAGGAGGGCTGTCGGCCATACCAATACGTAAGGATTAGACCTTCGCAAACGCCACGCCGAGCCACAGGTGGCACAGAAGGGTTGATTCCGCTCGTGGTATCCCTCGTGGGAGACGGAGTTGCAGATGTGGATCCAATCTGTGAAGACGTGCGTTGGCAAATTAACTCGGGTTACACAGAGTTTGCGTAAGCTCGCGCGCACGAGCGAGCGATCGAGAAGCCGTGTGGCTGCATCGTTTCTCGACAGCGGCGTTGGTCTACAGTGTACACCGTCCAGCGTCATCCGCACTCAGAGATTCCGCAGTGACTTGGTATTCATTTAAAGGTGACGTTGAGTCCTTTGTCGACTGCGTGAAGTAGTCGGACGTCTCCGACTAGCTGCTCGTTAGGTCCGTGATTGAACAGCCACAGCAGACACTGGAGAGCTGCCTTCGTGTCACAAAAGATGGACCATGGACTGTGATGATTCGTGAGAAAAGCAACTCCAGAGCAGCACGAATAGCTGCGAGTTCTGCTGTCGTTGACGATGTAATCGAAGACGTCTTGAATAGAATGACAATATAGTTTGCGGGAATTTTCACTCCTACAGCTGAACTTTCGGAGGAAACGGAACCCTCCGTGTGCCGTTGTAGTGTCCAGGAGAGCTGCAAGTATGACCGTTCAGGCAGCCTGGGAATAACGGGTATTGCATGAATTGGCTCAAGTTCTTTCCTTCTCGCTTCATACGGATTTGTGACTTAGTAATATTATGCATGCTCAGAGACTTACTGCCTTTATTCATTTGGAAGCGTGTGATTTATTGGACATGTACAAACATAAAGCGTTTGATAAATAACGCCACAAGCAGACCACAATATCGAAGGTTATACAAATCCATGTACAGTCGTCATCGCAGGGAGAGGCCTTCGTCCTGCAGTGGACACAAATATAGGCCGACAATGATGATGATGATGATGATACAGGGTGTTTCAGCGAACACTTTCAAACGTTTTTAAAGTTTACCTATGGCAGATAGCACAATTCTAGTCCATTAGTTGGTCTACTCGAAGAGGCGGGCATTACTTGCACAAAAAAATTAAATGCAGAATCGACTAATGAACGAAAATTCACTAATGAATACTCGTTTTTAACTAATTACCTTATGGCACATATTACAATTTACAAGTTCTAGCGGCTGTGACTGCAAGGCATATCCACTTGAATAGAATTGTGTGGATGGCACCGTTTACGAGATGTGCGCCGTCCAACTTGCGGTAAAAATGCTCTGTCGTTCCACTTACTTTCTTAACAAAACGTCGTTTTACGCATTGCAGCACGAAAGTAACTGGAACGCCAGTGCATTTCTCCGCAAAGTTCGGGAATGAATATCTCAAAAGTGGTGCCATCCTGAGAATTCGTTCCAAGTGGAATCCGCCTTGCGAACTCCCGGGCTAGAATTTGTAGTTTGCAATATATGCCATAAGATAATTAGTTCAAAACTTAATTAATACATTGTTTGTGAATTAGTCGATTATGCATTTCAATTTTTTTGCAAGTAATGTTCGCCTCTTCGAGTAGACCAGATCAAGAACTAGAATTGTGCTATCTGCCACAGGCAATTGAAAAAAAAAAAAAAAAAATCACCTGCCTTTCCCCTGTCGAGAAAATGGGGGTAAGCGAAGCTTGTCGTGTGTGTATTGGAGCTACTATTTTTCCTTCCCTTTCCTACTACTTTGCATTCCCTTTCGCACTTCTTGTCCTTCCTTTTCCTTCTACTTTTCCTCCCCTTTTGTGCAACTTTCGAGCCTCGGCTACGGAAGCCCTCACGGTCGGGTATGTCGACAACGGTGGAGTATGTCGACAACGGTGGATCAAGTCCGCCGTTGTCGCTTGCGTTCGATGTATCGAGTTTGCTCGGCGGCGTGGTTAGCAGCTAGTATGCGCCCGCCCATTGCCGCTTGCGATTCTTCGAAATTAAATTGCTTCAAAATTCAATATGTCCGTCACGTAACACAATGAATGGCTCATACCCCCTCAAGCAATCGCGCATCCCCCCCCCTAAACGCGGCCTCCCCACTACGACAGAAGTGAAATTCTACGCTGGAATGACTAGCGGCAACGCAGCCAGCTGTGGAAGAAGACGACGACGCTCGAGCCAATGCTGATGAGGATAGTTTTCCACGTACACCGACCCCGAAACAAGTGAGCCAATACAAGTTTCGCTTGAAAAAAAATTTAAGAGTGTTTGCTGAAACAACCGGTATACTTTGTTGTTGCGAGTCGGAGCGATACAGCAGACGCTTAGTTTTGCGGGCAGAGGAAGATAGCGGAGCTCCGGACGTCTGTCGGGCGGCGCAACGAATCGATGTATAGCGCGCGCTGCGTGCTCTATTTACCAGAGCTGTCTTTATCAAAACAACATTCCGCGCAACGCCGTAGCCTGCGCTCATTATTGCGGTTCGGGGCTTCGCCGGGGTCCGTCTCGTATGTTACATATAGTATATCCGGGGCCGGTGCCCCAGCGTGCTTTACAGATTTTCTTTCTTTCAACCCCCCTTCCCCCCGATGCAGCCACAATGCATGCGTGCAGACTAGACCCACGCACGCATGACGGGAGGTTGAGCGAGATAGAGGTAACCGTGCTGGGATGCGCTGGACGGACGCATCGCTAATTGCGGTGCAGGTGTTCCTGACGCTAATGCGTATATGCATGCGGCCCCGTCGTCGTTTAGGTGGTTGTAACTCTGCCGTTGCGTGGAAGCACCTCTACGCGCAGGGCGCGATTGGTATCCCGGCACGGAACTCCTGAACCGTGCCTCTGTTCCTCACAGTCGTTGAGAAAGGCTCATTTAAAAGAGTGCTTGGCTCTTTCGCCTGAGTGTTAATATGTTTGACGGGAATTTAAGCGTCACGTGTTTATTGAAATGAATAACATCGAAATCAGCAAGAACGCTCCGCTTGCTTGCTTAATAATTTTATTTCTCGCGTTGAAAACGATCATTAATTCTTGGTACTGACCATTCGAATGAAAGAGCAGGCAGTTGTTGGAATGTAATGTTATTAAAGATCGTAAACTAGGCCGCCTCATGGGTGTATAGAGAAGCACGCACTCAAAGAATGTCCGTGCCAATTGGAGGGCGCATGGATGTGGAGGGAGAATGCGTTGAATCTAAGCGTGTTCAGAACGTGTACTGCAGTGACCCTTTTCGTTTTCTCTGAAATAGGAATGTTGTAAGAAGGAGCGGTGCTTATATTCTGGAAGCGCTTTAAATTCGTATCGATACGGTGAACTGATCCTCATATCCAAAGATGTGTCGACTTGTAGACGAAAGAAACTTTTTTTTGTATTGATTTCGCCCACTCTGTTAGTCCTACCGCGTGCCGAAAATTGCACCGCAGAAACCGTTTTCTTTTTTTTTTGTCGAGGTCTCTCGAGAACCTCCTTTGTACGGATCTGACAATAATTACGTCATCGATTGACATGGCGGCACTTGGCCTGCCTGTTTCTGACCGTGTATAACCTGTATGTCTCTTCAAGAGAAAGGAATAGTGTTGCGCGCGCGCGCACACACACACGCACACGCACACGCACGCACGCACGCACGCACAGAGAGAGAGAGAGAGAGAGAGAGAGAGAGAGACAAACACACGTACAAATACATTACACGCACCCACACGCACGCACGCACAGACGCGCACACGTGCTTTGCTACGGGCCGAGAATGTGCCGCAGTTCCAAGCTTGAGTCGCGTCGCAGGTGTAGCGCCGGCCTTCAAAGACCGTCTTTCTGACGAGTAGCGGCAGCAGTCGCACAGAACATGCTGCAGGTCTTCGTGGCATTAAATTCAAAACAAATTGGCGAGTCCGTCAGAATCTTGCACTTGAATTAGTTAGTGTATAGGCCACGTTGAGTCTGGTGCAGTGAATGCATGTTTGATATTGCCTAATGAGGCCTCGCGGCGTGCAATTGTAACAAGATGGATCGATTTTATATAGGGGTCCGTACTGATAGCTTGCATCTGTCCAGAGGGATCGCTGTAAACGCCAGGCGTACTAAAGTCCCTATATAAGAAAAGTACTGCCATCCTTTGATCAACGCCGCTTCGCTCTCTCCTACATCTCCGATTGGACGATGATAGCGCGCGCTTTGACTTCTTTATATATATATTTTTTGCGCCTGAGAGCCATTTTGAAAGTCACTCCGCGCAGCCGCAGTCTCTGGCGGCAGCGGCGGCGCGCGGTCGGCCTGAAAGTTTCAACGTGGACTTTCTAGGGCCGCCACCGTCGACTTGCTTTCGCAAGCAAAAAAAAAAAAAAAAAAGAAAAAAAAGCAAGAAAAAAAAAAGCAAGCGCTTTAGGAGAGGAGACGGCGGAGGAAAGAGTAGATGGCGGTACTTTTACTATATAGGGATTTTACAGGCGTACCGGTGTCGCCGCGTCTTTTCTCGAGACAGGTGTATGGACCATTTCTCTCGAAGTGTAGTGTCCAGCTTTGGCTGCACAGCCAGCCTGGACATTGCCTTGTATTCCGCAGTGGTCTGGTAATCACTGCAGCAAAACGGTGGGATGCAGTTTGCATGGTTGGATGCGTACGTGGCTGGTGTTCATGATGAGTTGTTTCGTCGTGCGTGGCGACTTCAGGGACTGCAGGGCCGCTGTTGAGTCGGTAAAAATGGCCTAAGACTGAGATCACTGTGAGCAAAAGCTGCCCGCAGTGCAGCTAGCTCAGTGGCTGTAGCTGAAATGCGGTGACTGAGAGCGGCAGAGATGGTATATAACACTCGCGGGCGGAATCCACACATCAGTGGCAGATGATGCAGGCGTTCTCGATGCTGAGGGATGAAGGCCCACCTTATGGTCACGCACAATCATGGCCACAGCTTATGGTCACACACTCTCGCAATGTCACTGCGACGGATTGGTGACGTCGTCTGTCACTGCTACAGCACAATATGGCGAGACACGCCTCGCAGTGACAGTTAGCGCAACCATTTTGTTACAAAAAAAAAAAATCATCATCTCTTGAGCCCCGTTGGCCTGCAGACGACACGCACTTACCATTGCCTTGAATGGGCATATCTTCGCATAGCGTACGCCAACCTATATGCGCCCCTCGCTCGTGCAGCAACGCTCGGACGCGTCGAATTGGTATAGATATTTCGCAACTCCTTAATGCATACTACATGCTTGAGCTTCCTTTGGCTAAACTTCACTTTATGCTTAAGTGACGTGTGTGCCCTGCATGCCTCCGTCAGGAGCGATGGTTGCATCGATGGCTATAAAAATTCAACGGAGCTCGCAGCTTCTGCTGTAACCTACTTTGGTTCAGAAACCAAATAGTCCTAAATTATTTTTTGTGCACGTTATTTTCGATATTCGGATTCCGTTGGAATGGAGCTGTGTCGCGCAGTCAAATTCGCCAACTCGTATCAACGGCAGCAGAGAGTGAAATGTTGTATAGAAAGGCAGGGAGGCTAACCAGAGGTGTAGTTCTGGTTGGCTACCCTGCAAGGGGGAAGGGGATAGAAGTACACATATAGATATGAGGAACACAAATGGCGTAAAGCCTGGGGTTAACAATCCAGCGGTAACAGGCAATGTTCTCAACGTCTGTCACGCTGGTCCGTAGAGCATAGAAAATTGAATCGCGCACATATACTCTTCTGCGCAGAGTTACTTTGGGAGCGCTAGCCTAGGACTTTCGCTTCGGCTAGGGGACGATTGTCCGGTCCATCAAGTACACGTTCGAGCGCTACAATATCATGTTGAACTATAGGCGTTTCACCGGTGCAAATGTGTGCAACTTGGTCATGTGCGCTATACTTGCAAATTGTCGTTAAAGAGAGACATAAAATTCTTTATTGAACAGCTTTCTTTGCGTATGCCAATGAAAGCTTCGGTTAAGCTGATTCACACAGCTCGCGGAATGTGCAATCCCTCACCTCCTATTTATTCTATGCGATATTTGGTACTCCATAAACTCGTGTTTGCATATGGTGCCTTTTTTTTTTTATTTACGCTGAGTTTTGGTGAATTTTAAGTCTTGCCGGCTCCGCGTAGTTGAATACAACGTTATCGTTAGGCGTATCTGGTCAGTTTACTGACAAGCGTATAGCGTGCCAAAAGCCGAAAGCTCATGCATGTAGTAGCACTCACGTATAGCAGCGTATAATATTTGCGTTAGGAAGATGAACCGACCGATCCGACGGAGCAAGTTTCATTGCAACGTCTTCACTCCTTGTTAACATGCTAGGGAATTTTAAAACATAAAACAGCGCATTTTGCTCGTTCAAACGCTAAACGTCATGCTCAAGGTCGGAACTACTTAACTGTTAGACGACTGAGAATAATACATAATACCCTCGAGAGAGAGAGAGAGAGAGAGAGAGAAAGAAAGCCTAGAAAGAAAGAAAGATAACATAATTCTAGTCCTTCAGCTGGATTATTCAGAGAAGCGGACATTACTTGCACGAGAAATCGAAACACATATTCAGCTAATTAACAAATATTCACTAATTATCGTTTGAATTAATTACCTTACGGCACATACTATAATTTACGAATTGTAGCCGGTGAGTTTGCAAGGTGTATTCACTTGGAACGAAATTCCAGAATGGACGCCAGTTTGAAGATCATGATCATCATCAGCCTATATTTATGTCCACTGCAGGACGAAGGCCTCTCCCTGGGATCTCCAATTACCCCTGTCTTGCGCTAGCTGATTCCAACTTGCGTCTGATAATTTCCTAACTTCATCAACCCACCTAGTTTTTTGCCGACCTCGACTGCGCTTCCCTTGTCTTGGTATCCATTCTGTAACTCTAATGGTCGAGCGGTTATCCATCCTACGCATTACATGGCGTACCCAGCTCCATTTTTTACTCTTAATGTCAACTAGAATATCGGCTATCCCCGTTTGCTCTCTGATCCACACCGCTCTATTCCTGTCTCTTAAGGTTAGGCCTAACATTTTTCGTTCCATCGCTCCCTGTGCGGTCCTTAACTTGTTCTCGAGCTTCTTTGTTAACCTCCAAGTTTCTGCCCCATATGTTAGCAGCGGTAGAACGCAATGATTGTATACTTTTCTTTTCAACGACAGTGGTAAATTCCCCGTCAGGATTTGGTAGTGCCTGCCGTATGCACTCCAACCCATTTTTATTTTTCTGTAAATTTTCTTCTCATGATCCGGGCCCCCTGTGAGTAATTGACCTAGATAAACCTACTCCTTTACAGACTCAAGAGGCTGACTGGCGATCCTGAATTCTTGTTCCCTTGCCAGGATATTGATATACGCTATCGAACTTGCCGTAGAGATGCACTGTTGTTCCACTTACTTTACCAAAACGCTCTTTCATGCATTCAAGCACACAAGTAACTGGAACGCCCATGTATTTCGTTCTGCACTTCGGGAAATATCTCGAAACTTGTGTCATCCTGAAAATTCATTTCAAAAAGATACGTCTTGCAAGTTCACCGGCTACAATTCGTAAATTGCAATATGTGACGTAAACTAACTAAGTAGCTGATTAGTAAATTTTTGTTAAGTAGTTGAATATGTGTTTCCATTCCTATAGTGATCCGCCTCTTCAACTAATCCGGCTTAAGGACACGAATTATGCTATCTGCCACATACGATTAAAAAAAAAAAATTCCACAAAGCTTAAAAATGACCACCCTGTATTTTGTGTGGGATCACATGTGTGGTTCACACGAGTTTATTGGATAGGAGGCTTATGTCACGTATGGGATTATTTCATAGGGCACCTCATGAATTAGTAGGCCTGTTTAACAACTATGATCGTCTAGAATCAACATCGTGTACGTTTTTCTCTTTTTATCTTCTTTATTTTGCGTCAGCGTTGCATACCTAATGCTTCCGTCTTAATGTCACACGCGGACAGCTTTATTGACAGGGAAGCAGCTTGACATCGCGTGTCATTGTAAAATGTACGTTGTAACGTGATGCCGATAATTAATGAGGCAGCTGCATCTGTCTAGCCGTAACGTTCTACTTGTCATGGAGTACTACAAGAAAAAATATATTGAGGGAACTATCGCGCTGCGAGCGTTTAGCTGTCATGGTAATGATGTGTAGTACATGGATTTGTGTAATCTACGTGCCTGCAGCTTCAGACGTTCTTGCTGAGCTATTTAATAGGATTTATCTGCCTAAAGGTGCCAAGCAATCGGCACTTTTCTAAACACAACAAGGCACTAAGTGTCTGCGCGCACGCATAATCACTGCACGAAAAAAAAAAACAATACATTTATTCAACTCAAAATTTAATTGACGTTTTGGAACCAGTACCAGTTTCTTGTTCACAATGCAGGAGACGTAAGGTCATCGTCAGATCGCGTAAGGTCCTTGTCGCGAGACGTAATGATCGGGATAATAAACCTGGGCCACGATGCCGTCCGCCCGGTTCATGGTATATCGGGTTTCGACTTGCGAATTGATAATTGTCGCGTTATTACAACGCAGTATCTTCTTGAATGACCAATCGATTTGCCAAGTCTCCAACCCGATTGATTCCATGCAGAAGGGCGAATATTAGGCAAATCCATGTAACAGACATCAGTCCCATACTGGCAGCACCGCCATATACTTACAGCTCCCGTATATCGCTAGCGCAGTTCCATTTACGAATTTTTGTACGAAATTATTCTGTGGCGCAAATGCGAGACGTAGTAGGATAGAAACCGAACGCGGGCGAACGATGTCTCGAGCTGAAGGTGCTGCGAGTCGGCGCGAACTGTAACGGTCGTTGGGCGGCAGGCTGCTACTGGCAGGTGTTGGCTTGAGAAAAGCGCCTGCCAGCAGCAGCCGCAGCAGCGCGTAAATCTCTCGGCCTGCGGCTCGAGGAGGAGGAGGAGACCTCGCCGATCACGCGACCGCCCATCTCTTGTCGTGCGCGCTTCCGTCGTGCATGTCTTTAGTAAAGCATACTCGAAGAGCACCGACGGCCGGGGAATCTCGGGGCCGCGTTCTATATTGCTCTTAAAGTGCGTTGGGAGGTATAGGTACGAGGTCTGGTTGAAAACGTTGAAAGCGCCGATACTACTTCTGACCACTCGATTTCAATTATAGGGAAAAATATAATTTGTTGGAAGGTTTAATAATAATAATAATAATAATAATAATAATAATAATAATAATAATAATAATAATAATAATAATAATAATAATAATAATAATAATAATAATAATAATAACTTAGAATGTGCAATCTGTAACACGTACAACAGGGGAAGAAGAACGAAAGATAGAACAACGAACGGGAGTTCTTGTGCATGGAATCCTCCGTGATATTTTGAGCACATGTCCGTACGAATGATAGAAAGAAAAGAAAGAACGTCTTTCACTGGAACGGAAGCTGCCCTTGAAAGGCCACTGACTGGCCATGATCCATGCATTGTCCCAAGTGTCAGTGGACTTATCCAGCGGCGTAGCCAGAAATGTTTTATCGGAGGTGGGCGCGCAGTCGACCATGGGACGCGGAAGGTTAAGAGGGAGGGGGGGGGCACGAGCCCTGGGCCACTCTCTGGCTACGCCATTGGACGTATTCCCTCGGACCCGCACTTGGCGCTTTCGCGGACCGTCGGAGATGTAGTCTTGTTGGAGGGAACAGCATAAATTGATTGATTGGGTTTGTGAGAGACACCGCCGTAATCGGAGGGATCAGGATTAATTTTGTCGAATTGAGTTTCCTTAACGTGCACCCAAAGCTTGGTCCACGGGCGTTTTCCCATTCCGCACCCCCGGAATGCGGCCGCCACGGCTATGGATGGTGCCGCTTATGTCGTGCCTCTAGCAGCGACAGCCACTGAGACACCGTTGCAGAATGCGGATGATGACGTTGAAACTTTGACAGTGTGGTCACAGTGCTGACCATATCTTAGTTGAGATCAAGAGAAAGAAGTGAAGTCGGGCAGGTCACGTTACGCCTGCGGGAGAAAAACATATAATAATCGTTCGGTACATTTAAGTAACAGATTAATGCGATGGAAGATCGAATGCTTAATAATGAGAGGGTAAGAAACTTGCAAGCATTGGGTGCGTTTTGGTTTACGGAACGGCGGAATAATTGGAGGTATATATCTTGTCCTGCAGTGGACCTAAATATGGAATGAAAACAATCAAGCACGGCTGCGTCAAGCACTGGCGCGCCCTTCTAGAATCGCGCAGTGTGTTGTGCGCGTCGGAAACAGCAGACTCGTTGGGAAACGTAGCAGGTGCTGCCCATGTGAGGCTCTCTCTGTGGAAAAGAGATGAGAGAGAAAGAGAGAGAAAGTGGGAGAGAGAGAGCGTCCCTTCCAGGATCGCGTCTAAGCGCTACTGCGGTGACGTGGGAATGTTTTTTGAAAAGATGAAAGGCAAGAGTTCTCGTGCGCAACGCAACTATAGCCCTAGGGGATCTTTGTCACTTTCGTGTTGCTTTCCGGCCCTTTCAATAGGGCATGCTTGTTTGCTAATTCTGTGTCGCCTGTGTGCGAGATCGCCGTGCTATCGCCATGCGAAACATGGCGATAGCAAAGTATTAGGCAAGTACACGAAGTAAGCTTTGTAACTGACTTAGTTTTATCGCCTCTATAAATTGCAGTAAACATTCGCTTACTCTGTCACGCGTGCGCACTGACAAACATGAACAGATCTCGCTCGATGACCGCGCGCACTCGCTGTCGCAACGATGAAACGAGGCGAGTGACAGGGAGGTCAAACCGAGCAGATGTCCGGTTGGCTGCACTTTACAGGGAGAAGAGGAAAGACTAGAGAAGATGAGAAGAATATTTTTTAAGGCAGAAAGTGCGTTTTGCACATACATGTCGCAACGTCAGCAACAACGTGTGTTACGTTCGCATTGAAAGTTTGAAAGTTTATTTAACATAAGTAAACAATACAATTAGAAAGTACACACTTTGGGACCCAACAAATTTGTTAAAGGGTCCCTTCACTTAACACCTCACTAATTCATTAACTTCACTTCATTAACGCCTCACTTAACACCACTGGACGTGGCGCCCGCAGGTCGCCCGTGTTGCTTACAGCTGTCTGTATCTTAGCGCCTCTATAACATGGTACTGTGTCACAACTCCAAGTCTGCGCATTACCGCGATGCAAGGATAGCGTTGTATCCTCTCGGGCAGTATTGTGGTGCCTATACCGGTTGTTTCAGCGAACACTTTCAAAAATTCTTAAAGGTTGCCTGTAGCAGATAGCACAATTCTAGCTCATGAGCTCGTCTACTTGAAGAGGCGGACATTACTTGCACAAAAATTTGAAATGCATATTCGACTAATCAACAGAAATTCAGTAATTAGGTTTTTAACTAATTACCTGATGGACCATATTGCAATTTACAAATTTTAGCCGTGGAGTTCGCAAGGCGGATCCCATTGGAACGAATTCTCGGAATGACACCAGTTTCGAGATAATAATTGTCGAATGTTACGGAGAAATGCATTGTCGTTCCAGTTACTTGTTTAACAAAAAGTTTCTTTATGCACTGAAGCACAAAAGTAACTGGAACGCCAATGCATTTCTCCGCAAACGTCGGGAATTAATTCCCGACCTTATTGAGGCGCTTGGCGCTTTGCAGTGTGCACTGCCGTTCCGCATGGCTTGAACTCTTGATTGTGCCAGCGATACGCAAGCGCCTTGCGTAACGTTTAATGACAAGTGAAGTGTTTACGGGAAACGCCGCTGCGTGCCTGCCATTCCTTCGTATACCGCTCTTAATCGTACGGCTAAGCTGACGTTAAAACGATGTTTATGTAAACGCACCGTCGCGATGTCGAGACGGGAACGTCGCCGTGTTTTGGGGAACTGCAACGGTGCCGACTGTTTGTTACTAAACCACTAACTTTCACAGGCAATTTTAGCCGGCCGTAGGCGGAGATCTTTCTTAAGCTTTGCTTTTTTAATATCTAAGTATGCCGTAGTCCATTTCCGCAACGTAAAACATGTACTGTTGTAGGCGATAACAATGCGTGCTTTGTCACGTGAACTGTTTCGTAATTCTTGCATCGTCTCGTTTGTCATGCCGTTACCGCGCTTCTGAAGGCTGCCATCAGCGTTCATCATGCCGTATACTCTCAACGCACAATAGCGAAGCTTTAGGATCATAGCGTCCCTTCGAACTGCGGTACCGCACAGCGTCCTTTCTGCCTAGAAAGGACTGCCTGCACAGCGTCCTAGAAAGGGTGCGGTACCGCACCCTTTCTACTTCCGTCCTCGCTTCGCTCTTCGCTCTTCTCTCTCTCTCTCTCTCTTTGTTGTGTTTTAGAGTACCCCTGCCACATTGCATTATAAGAACGAAATAGATTACGTACTTTATCTCACAAGGAGGTTTTGAGGGTGACGCGTTTGAATTGACGTGACACTTTCGTCACTTTGCATTGTACAGCATGTGCAAATGCCCATGAATTTTACGCTGGTTGCACCTTCATCACAACCGAGTGGTGATTTAGTTCACTCTCTAATCTGCTGGGCCAGAATTAGAACTCTGCGAGTGCCGCAGACGTTTCTTATCTAAGTATACACAGCAGGTCACATGGCCACGTTTGCCTTAGATAAGAACGCTGCATGCGCGCAGTTGATTGATTTACGAGGTTTGATACAAGTGGCTCTGGGAAGCCGCCCTTTTGGAAGGTTCCAGATAAACTTTGACTACTCGACCTTCCTTATGGTCGACTAACCTAAATTAGGGTGCGGAAGCATTTCTGCATTACGCCTTCATTATAATGCAGAAGGAAGTCGAACCTTGACCACAGCAACAGATTGGCCATAGAGCCATCGCGTCAGGTTGACGCCGAGGTCGCTCATTATGAATATCCTGATGCAGGCTGTCGGCTGTAGGAATTGTGTTCCTTAATCAACAAAGTGAACCTTCTTGTCACGCAGTACTTCAGCAAGAGCCTGAGGCTGGGTTCCGGAGGCGGCGACGCGTCCTCGGCGAGCGCTAGCAAGAAGCAGAAGGTGCAGCTATGGGACAGCGTGATCAACGTGGTGCTCGTCGAAGGTCGTAACCTGCTGGCCATGGACGACAACGGGTTCAGCGACCCCTACGTGCGATTCCGTCTTGGCTCCGAGAAGTACAAGAGCAAGGTGGGTTGTTCATAGCTGCTTCTCCTTCGCCTTTTATCTCCTCCTGTTTTATCTCCTCCGCGTGGTATAATTGGGGTGTACTCAAATAATGAGATGATGTCTGGAGTAAGCATAACTAATATGTTGTGTATTACTGAGTTGCGATATGGAGCCATCAGCTCACCATTGTTGGACGTAAACTGTCGTGGAGACCCAGACGTCAGACTTTCACACCTTCACTATGCTTATCCTCGCCGGTCGCCGGATAAAAATCCGGGGCCGACTTAATAGCACAAGTCACACTTTCGTTTTCACGAGTTAGCATTCTTAAAGTACCTCATGCACTTTCCGGGGGCCAAGTATCTAGCTATGCATGTATGTTTCTATCTATGTATGTTTGTATCTAACCGTTTTCCCGTCTTTCTGGGTCACTGTGTAGTTCGTGGTCGAACGGGTAGCGCATCAGTCTACTGTGCTGATGGAACAGGGTCCGAAACCAACCTATGGACGAACTTGGGTCGCTGAGTACGTGGCAATGTGTTTACATGTGCCACTCTTCAACGAATCTCTTTCATGCCGACATGGGTCACAGCATATAGATGCAGGACTGGGCAGGTACCGCTGTTCGAAGAAAATATTTGACGCCGACTGGCAGCACTGCGTATGTGCCACTCAGTCTGTGCTGGTCTTCAGTAAACCTATTTAATGCCGACTTGGGTCGCTGGGTATGTGCCACTACATAATGATGAAAAAGATCCAAGGGTTCCTCAAGGACAGCAACCCGACGCTTTAGCACGCTGCGCCATAAATGCGCTGGCTATGTGACGCTCTTTAATGAACCTCTCGCCAACATGGGTCACTGCATGTGCCACTGAGTGTGCGGCAAGCGAGGCCAACTTCAGCGTTCGCAGGCGTGCCACGCTTCTCGTCTCGGAGAAGATGGTGTAGGATGCAGCGAGTCCAGAAAGAAGCGCGAGAGAGGATCCCGGTTGCCGCATGACGAGTTTCTCAACCGTTCTCACGCATCAGCGCGCCGTGCATTTCGGAGGCTATGCGCAGGATTTGCAGCGCCGCCGTTAGATGGCGCCGAGTGTTCTTATAGGGAAGCGCGAAAGAGGATTCCTGCTGCAGTACACACACACGCCTCATACGTAACTCGTTTTGATGGTGGCTGTACGTTGTGTCGCTATATTGATTCAATTGTAAACGGATTACCGACGACAGTCATCGGGAGATGGGTCCTGCCGGATTTTTTGATGAGAAAGCATTGTTTGGCTCATGAGGAGGAAAATCCGGCGTTGGCTACCACGATGGTCCAAAAAGCCCAAGCGAGTGAGATGTCTCTAGCGAGCCAATCGAGGCAGTTGATGACGTCGATTAAGGCGAGGTTAATTAGGGCAGATTAATTACAATGAATGCAATCAAGACACAGTTAATTAAGATATGATTCATTAAGGCACTCGAACCCACGACCTTTGGTGGGAGTCGAACAATCGACCTTAGATGGAAATTGAACCAACGCCCTATGGTGTTATGGCGAAATTAATTAAGGAATAGGCTAATTTCCGTGCGTTAATTAAGGCACAGATAAAGAACCTCGGGTGGTCAACATTAATTCGGAGCCCTCCACTACGGCGTGTCTCATAATCGTAAAACCCCAGAAAGAGGAAGAAAAATTAAGGCATAGGTTTAATTCAGATAGAGTTCATTACGGCGCTCGAACCCACGACCATCGGTGTGAGTCGAATCCACGACCGTCGGTGTTAATTAAGGTGGTGGTAATCAAGGCACAGTTAATTAAGATAGGGTTAATTAAGGCACTGGAACCCACGACCTTTGGCGGGAGTCGAACTCTCGCCCTTTGGTGGTCGCAATGATTCGCATTCATTCCACGTAGCGATTTAAATTTAATTGTTTTTGTTGTTCACAGTGCATCGTAAGCCAAGGTAGGTCATACGAAAGGTGTGTATGAACACCTGACTAAATTCTGCCTACCGGGAAGAGAAGACTACACAAAGCATTTCAGAGCAATATACAACCTAATGAACGTGCGAGTGCACACAGAATAATGCACGAAACGGAAAACTGGGCTGAATGCAATCAGAAATACGTGGGGATACATAGCGACAACAACAACTACGGCGTTGACGGGGGACAACGGCATCGGCTTTGAGCTCAGTGAAACAGGTGGTGGGTGTGGTTCTAGAGTCTGTGGGAGAAGCAAATCTGGAAAAGCATATGTCGAGACTAGTGTGCGGCTTCAACTTAGGCCAGCGCTATCGCTTCCACCTGGATTTGTTGTAGCAAGACGATTTACCATTACCAACCAACGAACAAATTGCTAAGATTCCTTACTGAGAAACAAGTATACAGATTTCCCTTGTAGCGTCATGAAGATACACTTAGTTGGATTGCAGCTGTCGTGCCTCCCCGATCTGATGGCGGTCGTTGGGACCCCTCTGAGTGCTAAGCAACAGCGTCTCACACTGCGCAGCGGGATTACGAAGGGTTCCATGGTTTCCTGCCGCGTCACATGCGGTGCAAGAGCCCTCATTTCGTAGTGTATAGCTACCACCGAAAATCCTTCGGCTTGATTGAGCTTAAGTTGAGGTGTAAGCACCGGCGAGATGATACAGATGACATTAGATGATACAGATGACAGACAGCCCTAAACGTGGCTCTATTTAAAAAAATGAAAGAAAAAAAAACGTGGAAAAAGAGTGACGTAAACAAACATACAAACAACCAACCGACCGACCTACCACGAAAGAAAGAAAGAAAGAAAGAAAGAAGGAAAGAAAGAAGGAAAGAAAGAAAGAAGGAAAGAAGAAAGAAAGAAAGAAAAAAGAAAGAAAGAAAGAAAGAAATGAAGAAAGAAAGCGCCGCATTCGTAGAACCGCGAGTTACCGGAACAGGTGGCTGTCTTCACACCCAGGAGGTGTTGATCGTTTCACGTGGTGTGGTGCTGCAGAAAAAAAAAAAAAGTTAGCCGAGAAGCAAGTGTTCGTGAAACCCGGCGAGCGCGTTGCTTCGATAAAGACGACTGTTCCTGCCACCTGGAGAACGTTTTCTTTCCCGGGGCGCCTGCCCGAACAACCCTTCATTCGATAAAAATAACACCGTCTTTTCTTCTTCTTTTCTTCTTTTTTTGTGGCATTGCAACTTTGCGGCAACAAAAACCTGCCACTACCTGCTGCTACTAAAGTTTCGAAGGTGATGATAATGATATCCATTCGACCTTTACCTACAGTCCTGTTTCTACTATACTTTACCGCTTCGCCTCCCGATCGAAAGTTGAAAGTATCTACTACAATGCGGCTTTACGGATAGGATGTAACTTGGTTTCAATGGAAAGTTGAAGTGGAATGGAGAGTTCAAAGCTGAATCTTCCTCTCCATCTGCGCGCAGCATCGTAGCTCTTGCCAAGTATAAACACAAACAGGTTCATAACGCTTTATTTTTTGCGTTTCCATCCTTGCTTTAAAACAGTCATAGGCTTTTTACTTTAATGGGGTTATACAGTTGTGGTGTCTGTTGCAATGTTGTTCCTGACGCATCCACGCGCTCTCACTTGCCCGCTCCTTCCCAAACGTCTTGGTGTCGGGAGCTTCTTCAGCAATATTTCTCGGTACTCTTTCGCGAGCAGAGACATTAACCGGTATTATTGCGATAGCAATTATATGGACACTTCAACCGGATTTCTGCCGTCGGCGTCGCTGTCGTCGTCGCCGTGAGGTTCCCTATAGATAAAATCTTCGCCGCGCGCCGTATGCCCGAGCGGAAGCGTGCGGGGACGCGCGCTATCACGGAGAGCGAACGCACTCAATCTCCCACGCGCAAGCAAGGAAGCGGGAAGCCAGCGCCGGAGGGAGCGGGGGGGGGGGGGGGGGGGGGGGAGGGAGGCGCACTTCTACTTTGCCAACAACCGCGCTCGTCGCTCGCCCGCACCGTCTCTTATCTCCCCACGGCTCTGACCTTTATGCGCCGTGCATTCGCCGCTCAGTTTCCGTTGAAGCGATAGACCGCACGTACCTTCGCCGCTGCGGCGTATGCGCTTGCTACCAGCGTTTTGACAGTCGTCTGCAGTCATTCAGTGTGATCTATTCAGGTTTGTTTGTGCGCGCTCACACCACGCTTGTTCATTTAGTTAGTAATAGTCGGGCCGCATTTTCCAACGCACGCTACACATGCAATGCTGCCCGGATCGGCAGTGCAGAGCTACAGGTGTGTCCCTTCACACGCGCTGCCCATGGGAAGCGCTTCTCATCAACACCACCGTTTCACACGCGCCTTCTCGTGGTCATCGAGTCTCTCTTCATGTCGGTCTACTTACGCCGCAGCACACCTGCTTACTTAATCAGCTCATGTTTACTACAATTCATATTGCTACCAAAGCCGCTCACCTTACTTCGCATGACATTGCTGTGTTGCTATCGCATTCATTGCTTAGCCCTCAGGGCGAAACTGTGACATTTTTATTGCGTTTGATGCTGAGGGTCTTACATTTTATAAAGATGCGCTTCATTACGCTTCAATTGCTCACTGCAACTTAAATAAAATGCGAACGCCGGGAGACAACACTTTTATTCATAGGTTCTTGCGCCGGGTGTCGTGTAGGGCACCAAAATGTAGAGGAATGCTGAAGCTATATTTAAGTGACTTTTGATTAGGAGTTTTAATTGTTTTAATTGGGAGGTGCCATCGCATCGCAGAGCGCGCGACTAGCACGGCTTTCCGTTGACGCAACGCTGCCATTGTGGGACCATCGTAACGAGGAGAGACCTGAGCTTCAGAGAGCCACCATATTTCGCAGTGCAAAAATAAAAGCAATAGAGTTAACCGTAAAAAAAAAAGAAAAACTCGCAAAAGAAAAGAGAGAACCACACACACACGCACGTACGCACGCACGTACGCACACGCACACACGTGCACACGCGCGCGTACACACACACGCGCACACACACACACACACGCACACACACGCACACGCGCGCGCACGCACGCGCACGCACGCACGCACGCACAGCGTTTGTCCTGTTCAGCCAGGCTAACATCTCCAGCATATCATTAAGGCTTGTCTACATGTCTATCTCTCTTGTCCGTATGTTCAGCAGAGTTCGCGGTGCCAGTATCAATGCCATCCTAGTTTTCCTTCTTCAACCTTGTTTCGGAGGATCGCTAGTTCAACCGTTTATTTGATTTAATCGATCCTTCTTTTGCTTTTGTGCGTTTTTTAGCACACGACATTCATCTGAGCATCTTTCCTTTAGCTACCTATATGTTCCGAGTGTTCTAGTTCTAGTTTTCGATTTTTTTTTCTTGGTGCTATGAAATGTGCATGACTCGCGTGAGCTTCGCCTACGAGGCTTGCTATGGCCTCGCGAATAATACATAAGATCACTAGTGGCTTACATTGTCAGAGTCCTTTGACGAATTCTTATCAAAGGGCTTGGCGTTACCCGTAGAGGACGTAGATTACACTTGGAAACCCACACGTGTACAAACGAACGACCGAGCGAAAGAAAGAAAGAAAGAGGGAAAGAAAGAAAAAGAGAAAGAAAGCGCGTGGGCGATAGGTGTAATTCTCTTAAGGTAGCTTTGGTGATAATGTATCTCAGTCATGAATGAACCACTTAGTTTACCACTACTCACCGCCACACAAGCCTATTCAAAAAACCTTTATCAAAGAGCGCTGCCTCGGTGGTCCCACGCCCGCCACTTATCCCTCCCTGTACGAGTGGCCAATCGCTGACGGTACTAACGTAAAAGAAACTTTGCGAGTACGGCCACCGGTTCAGAAGGAAGCCGATCGATCAACGCTGGTACGTTTCCGGCGGCAGAAAAGCATATATCATTTTATCCTTGCCGTGCTTTTAGCACTGCGTCAGAAAATTGAACAAAAATGCAACATATGCGCTAGACTGACGTCGTTCTTTCCAAGAGAAAAAAAAAGTTAAGGTATCTCGTGATTGATGTGTCCTTTGTTCAGGTTGGTTCTAGCGACTGCACTTGTTCTTAAGAAAAGAAAAAAAAAGATACATAGATTTGCGTTCTGCCGATGCTTGCGCCATTTCAAGTGGAAAGCACCTTGCCGTTCTTCAGTTTCGCAATTACTGTGTGATCTCCGATTGTCTGTAACATTGGGAGAATAAAACATGGCGCCGTTGCCTAAATTGTGCCGGACGTCAGTAAACATGTGATGATGCGTACGCAAGCATATCCCGAGTTCTCGCGAATATGAAAATCTAACTCGGCGTTTTCTTTAAGATATTTTCCCTTAACTCTTGCGTGTGTGCCGCACTGTCTTTGCAAACTTCTTGTTAACGTGTTGAGCCATACGATGATTTGGCACAAGAAAAATAAGATGAATGACATTATATAGAAGTAGAATGATCAGAGTTTTGCCGGCAGTGTCTGGTTTTTCAGGCGTCTCTTTTTCGTCCTTGCGCAGAATGCCATCAAAACCCTGAATCCCCAGTGGCTGGAGCAGTTCGACTTGCACATGTACACGGACCAGCCCAAGGTTCTCGAGATTTCCGTGTGGGACAAGGATTTTAGTGGCAAGGGAGACTTCATGGGAAGGTACGTGTCGGCTGCTGGCTTGCGCTGACGGCGGTATCCTGCCCGTAAGCGCTGTGTAGTACCCTTGCACACGATGAGCCTTCTCAGAATTGAGCCTGATTTAAGACCTGATGAGCGCTTGACCGACTGTACAGAACTTCTGCAGTTGTTAGATAACCAAGTGAGCTGAGATCCCAACTGCAGCAGTGCTCCTGCGCATTTCGTCTTTCGCATGCTACATTTCGCGCTGTTCATGTTTGCAGACTTGTACCACCTGACTGGTCTCAAACATTCTCCCGTTGACACAATGAGTGTTTGCATTAGCGAGCAAGTATGTCCGAAGAATGCAGCGATGCTTAATGCTTTCATTACCGAGCCGCACCGACTGTGTCTCTCCTTTATTGGAACACCAACAGTCAATGTAACATGCGCTGCAGGCAAGTACCCAGGACACGATAAATTTTGGTAGCCTGGCTCAACTTTGCTCATTCTCGAAAGTTACTTTCTCTGAAGCAACTTTCTGTAAAGCGGCTGCAGCTGTCGCCTTGCTTGCGTTGTACGCGCCCTCATCAGGTGTCCTCTCACACTGGCGGTCTTCGGTCAGCGTGGCCTGCCAGGCGGGATATTATGTCCTTCTCTATGTGAAGGCTTTCACATCGTTGTCCCTCGGTACTGTGAGCGGTGTGCGCGTCAATTTGATTGCAGACGCTTTAATTGTCGCCAAGCTTGCGGATGGACGAAAACGAAGCAAGGAGTCGAAGGATAACCGTCCACCGAGAAGCGAAAAACAGTGGCCCCGTACATTACTTTAGCACGTGCGTGTAATGCTCAAGGCATTTGAAGCAACTTATTGCGCCGAATAAAGGAATGAAATCAAATCTAATACTTCTTGTGAAAGAGTATTGCGTCTTATTCTATGCACTTTGCCTCGAGGGCACTAAAGCAGTGGCGTCAGTTTTTTTTCTTCGGCCTTGTGCACTGCTGCTGTGATGAACAACATGAATCGTACTCGGGAACGATGTGGGTCGTGATCCCTGAAGTCAACGGCGCTCGCGTAAGCCGTGTCAAGTCTCGCGATTGCCGCACTCACAGTACAGGCGCATTCCATTTTTGTAGAGCAAAAGGTTAACTCCAGTCTATTTTTAGGTTTTATTCGTGCGTAAGCCACACGTAATGAGTTTAGGGCCGGTATTTTGTAGCGATGCCTTTAATGTCATAATGCCTTTTCGCGCTTATCGCGCTTTGTCAGTGGTCGGAGCGACGGTCCGCTCGCATTATCACGAGGATCAGCCGGCCGTGAGCGGTGGATGATAAGACTAGAGTAGAATAAGTCATAATGCCTTGCTACAAAATCGCGGCCTAGGGCCGCGATTTTCTAGCGATGCCTTATGACTTATTTTGGAATAGTCTTATCATCCACCGCTCACGGCCGGCTGATCCCGTTGATAACGCGAGCGGACCGTCGCTCTGGGCCGGTATTTTGTAGCGATGCCTTTAAAGTAATAATGCCTTTTCGCGCTTATCGCGCTTTGCCAGTGGTCAGAGCGACGGTCCGCTCACGATATCAACGTTGATAACGCGAGCGGACCGTCGCTCTGACCACTGACAAAGCGCGATAAGCGCGAAAAGGCATTATTACTTCAAAGGCATCGCTACAAAATACCGGCCCTGACCACTGACAAAGCGCGATAAGCGCGAAAAGGCATTATTACTTTGAAGGCATCGCTACAAAATACCGGCCTAGGACACGAAAAGCGTTCGATTCCTGTAAAGCAAGCGACGCTTGGCCGTAAAGAGGGGCGGTAGTATTCATACCGTCGTTGCCGTGGGAAACAACGATCACGGGAAACTCGCTTTTGCATCGCTGTTGGTACGGAGGCCACCCGATGTCCAGTTGCCGAGGTGCCCGGATCTTCTTACGTGCGCCACATGGCTTCAGCGCGGAATCGGAGCCGAGAATCGTATGACGCAGCCCGAATGACGACGATCCAGCAACCACCATGGCATCGCGAACACGAGCATATGCCAAGCGGCTCGCGGCGTAGGAGGCTAGATAGATACATACGCATAGACTAAGAGTGCCTGGAGTTGGCGAGGAATGCTTCGCATTAGAACATTTGCGGGTATAGAATGGGTTCGGTTCATTCAGAACGAAAATAATCGGAGACCTCAGGAAAAGGCATTTGTCCTGCATCGCTCTTGATCAGTGATAACGACAATGACTAACGTTTTTTTTTCCCACAATCGTGAAAATAATGTTATGGCTATTAAGCAACGAAACCACGAAGATGGCGTAGGCCATCTTCGTGCTGCAGGACGTGCAGTACGTATACTACCAGGAGATCAGGGTTCTTAAAGTACGAGAACATTCTCGCTGTCGGATTTTCCCGTGCCACTCTGTCTTCCATTTACCAACTGCCTTTCCCCATGTTTTCCATTTTTCCTCCCACTCAAGCATTTCTATCTGAAATAAAATGCTAAGCAGGGAGAGGCCTTCGTCTTGCAATGGACATAAATATAGGCTGATGATGATAACCCCAGGATCGTGTCCGTGTGTAAAGAAAAAAAAAAAAACTATAATCGTCAGCATTGGATAGAGTGTCGTCGTCTTCTCCCGCAGCTGGCTCGTTGGCGCCCCTCGGTTTGCGCTCGTGCCGTTGGATGCCGTGCCGAGCACGAGCGCTTGCTTAAAGAATTTTAGGTAATTTTAAAGTGATTCCAACAATACCATAACAAAATTAGCGTAGCTTGCACTGGAGGCTCAATGCTAAAGAGACAGCGGAGCTGATGGGCACCTATAGCTAGTCCTGGCTTTTAGGCTAGGCTAAGCAATACCAAGCCATGCCCAGCATTTTCCGGAATTTATTGATTATTGATCGATTAGCTATTGATTAGCTATCGTTTGGCTATCGCAAGGTATTGGCCACGTGTTAATTTGGGCTAGGCTAAGCACTACCAAGTCGTCCCCAGCATTTCCCGGAATTTATTGATTATTGATCAATTATTGGTTAGCTATTGATTGGCTATTGATTGGCTATCGCAAGGTATTCGCCACGTATTTGGGCTAGACAGCACTAACAAGTCATCCCCAGCATTTTCCGGAATTTATTGATTAGTGATTGATTATTCATTAGCCATTGATTAGCTATCGATTGGCTATCGATGACTGACTAAGCTTAAGTAGTCCCAACCATGCTTAGCTAGTAGACTAATGCTCAGCTTCGCTACTTCAAAGAGGTATGTGCTATTACGCTTGGACCCTTTTTGCACTATCGCCAGGATCGGCCCACATTTTTGTACGCGACGGACGGACTAACGGCCAGCTTAAACAGCTCCGCTGTTAAAATAAGATTTCCCAATTTTGTTAATAGATATGCACACTATACTTAAAGTTTACCTTGATTGGACTGAGGATTTTTAAAGTATAGCTTTCAAGCCACAGCTCCTGCGTTCGTCGTCGTCGTCTGCTGTCTGCGTTGCCGCTGGCTGCGTTGCCGCTAATCATTCCAGCGTAGAATTCCACTGCTCTTCGGTCGTCGTAATGTGGAGGCCGCATTTACGGGGGTATGAGCCATTCATCGTCTTACGTAGCGGACAGATTTAATTTTGAAGAAATTTCATGGAAATCCATCCAGAATGAACGCGCTCGGGAAAGGGCTCGTCGTCGACGTGCCGATTCTAGCGTGAGGGCTTCCGAAGTCCAGGCGAAACGTCAGCGAAGAGCCGCGGACCCCGAGTTGAGGGAGCGCGATGTTGAGGCCAAACGTCAGCGTCGTCTTAGCCCTCCAGGAACCCGACAACGGTGGTGCACGCCTCGGCAACGCTAGCGCCAACTTCCCCGGTGCGACGGCCAGGTTTCAACGCGAGTTTCTCAACCGGAACATTCATGATAGACATGTTCGGTTGGGTGATGCCCAACGACGATACGCCCATTCTTCTTCACAACAGCAGACCAACCATAGTCACAGCTTCGCCGGCTTCCATCTTCACAGTAGTGGAAGGGCTCTGAAAAATTTTTTTTTAATTACGCGCGTCCACACACGTGCATACCCTGTGGTGCGCAGGTGCTCGATCGACCTGAGCAGCCTGGAGCCGGAGACGACGCACTCGGTGTGGCAGCAGTTGGAAGATGGCGCCGGCTCGCTGTTCCTGCTGCTCACCATCAGCGGCAGCACGCAGGGCACCAGCTGCGTCTCGGACCTGACCGCCTTCGAGGCGACCGGCGGTTCCTGCGCGCGAGAGAAGGCCATGCGGGCGCGATACGTGGGTTTTTCACAGCAACTCGTGCTGTTTAATATGTTTCCGCTGCATGCTGTTCAATGAGTGACGGGGCAAACGCGTCTACATAAATGTTACCAACTGTGTGTCGCCGCAAGAACGCGGGAAAGGGAGGGCAAAAGTAAGACGGAAAAGTTCATCTCATGTGACAGAGAACCCCACCTCCTAGCCATAGACAGCTTCGCTGTAAACAGATTGAGGTTATAGCCAGTGCAAAAACCGGCTGGTTACCCAGTGCTGTGTTAAGGGGGGGATAAGGAATAAATTTTGCACGGGTATCAGTTCTGAACTTGCTGGTGCGGCGCCTTTTTTGGTCTGTAGCGTGTAGCCACTTGAGAAAGGAACAGGCAGAAGGCAAGATGCACACGACCGTTAACCGTGAGCATCGTCGAAGGTTGACACCAGAAAAGGGGACAAAGAGTTAGAGATGATAGAATGAGAGATGAGATGGAATAATAATACAAAAAAAAAACTGGTATAATAAGTGTGGTGTAGCTTGCAACCGTTTTTATCTGTGTATCGCGACCAGCGTATCGAAGACGGCGACGCTGGCGCTCAATCTCACCGTTGATTCAATGGAGTTATAATTCATAAAAGTTCAAATTACCAGTTATTATTGAAATTAGGTTGCGCCAAGTCGTTGAGGAACAACAACAACAACAACAACAACAACAACAACAACAACAACAACAACAACAACAACAACAACAACAACAACAACAACAACAACAACAACAACAACAACAACAACTTCGGTGGCCTCGCCCATCCTAAAGAGCACGAAAGGGCAGTGCGAAATATCGTGCACCTTTAATAAAGGCAAGACAATTCGATTTCAAGGCTGCCGGGTCTCGACGTCATTGCGTTCTGGACTCGACATATTAATCAATCCGCGTGTCTTTCAGGGGCCAAGCAACGCATTTAAGGCGTTCTGTGCTCATCCCCTTTGTGGCTGCCGTCGTTACGGTGCACCACTCGACTGCGCTGATGGAAGTGGTTGTGTGAAGTCTCGAACACTGGAGCAAGAACGAGAGGGCTTAAAAACTCCATTGTGTAGCTTCCTTTTAAGTCCATAACAATGTCAGCCGCTGAGCAACGATGTCGATTGCTGTCCTTTCTTTTTTGTGGGATTACTCTGGAGCTGCGAGATCTTTTCATAAACGGTGGCGTACATGAATAATCCCCCCCCCCCCCTCCCCCATTCTCTCCTTTTTTTTAAGGACTTCAGAACTGGGTACACACTCGAGCCTTTTAAGTACCCCCATTCTTCTTTCAAACATGCTGCCTGTTCGCTCGAAGTTTTCAGGCTCTGGACAAGTGGATTTTCTTCCGCGCTTCAACTTTGTTTTTGTGAATTTGTGAACAGCGGCTGTGAATTTCTCCTGCAAAGCGCCGAGTTCGTGCGTTCGACAATTAGCCGCAGCGGCCGCGCACTGATCAGGGTGAACTGCTAAAGTCCCCGCGCTCTGAGAGTTCGGTGCAGGATAGCAACTTCAGCGGAGCAGAACTAAATAGGGGCCGTACACAACAGCTTCCGTCGTATACCAGGTATAGTCTTGGTGGGTTGAAGAACGAGCCACTCATTCAACCGAGTATCTGTTGCCCAGCAGTGCATACATCTTGCAAGTGTTACTTTTTGATTTATCCCCTTAATGAATGGTTCAAAACCAGTTGAGAGACATCTACGTCAATCACCTAACGGCAGTTAATAGCACCCGTTGCAGTCAAATTATACTAGCAGCAGCCGTAATGTCACGAAAACTGCGCAATATAATTGGCAAATTTTTACGTGAGAAAAAAAAATAAACCAATAAAAACTGACATGAACAGAACCAGCTAACAATACCACTTGTCGCGTCAGTCAGTCAAGAACTTTATTCAGGTCCTGAGGAGTTTTAAGCCGTTGGAGATTCCACGTGGGGAGCTCCTCTGGCCGAAACCGTAGGCGACGCCCAAGTCGGGACGGGAACGTGGTGACGCTTCGGCACTTCTTGGGCCCTCTGGACGGCCTTGAGTTGGAGTTTGAGGTCCGGACTTTTGAGGGCTTCTTCGGAATTTTTTTCTTTCGTAGAGAACAGACCTGACGGGAATGTTAACTTGACATAAACAATTATAGGGTGTTTCTCACTGCTCCATACAATTTATTCTTCCACGATAACCCTAGTTTTAGCCCCATACAAATATTTAAGGTGAAATTCAATAGATTCTCTAAAGAAAGTTTATTGCAGGCTATGGAAACTCGGCAAGATAATTTTAGAACGTCAGCGAGCACTTTCGTAAGGAGTGGTGCCTCAGGTGACGTCACCCTTGCGGTAACTGCCGGCTGTTTCTACTAATGAGTGTCGCTGTCCAGAGCATAACATTCGTTGCCGTTCGTCGATGAGTTGAAAGAGCCACGTAAGGGAGCGAGATGGTGCGAGAGCTCTCTTCACACTATATGAGTTCCTTCCTGGAACGCCATGTGTTGCGCACACGCACGAAAAGGCCATATTATGTGTCATTTATCAAATGCGTTCCTTCTCTCTCTGCGTGGAAGCATCGGTAGTCCCAGATGTAGTGCTCCGCGTTATCCACTTTATTGCAGCCTGTGCAGAAGGCAATAATGAGCGAACCCATTCTTGAACGGCCAAGCCGGACTGAATGCCAGTCCCCTCCGGGTTCTTATACAACAGCCTGGCTACAGTGTAGTGAAGCATGTTAATTAGACACGGCTCGTGCGGCGGCATCCAGAGAGATTAGAAAGCGGCGGTGAACTGTTTCGTTAGAGGGCTGGTCATGCTTTGGTACTCTGATTACAGGTGGCCTTCGACGGCGTTTCGTTCGCGAACTAATTAGGCTCAATGAAAAAAAAAACTCACTACTTGGTCACGCGATTGGTGGCAGTGCGCTGTTTGTTACTGATGCATTGAGGCTTCGGCGATGTATTAAACTTCCTTATGTTAAAAACTTGTGTACATACTTGTAATTTCACTCGGGGCCCACAAATGTGACACCTCGCTCGGTTCATGCAGGGCCTGTTACACAGCTTCTATGACTGGGACGATGTCGGACACCTCGTCGTCAAAGGTGGGTGCAACACTGCCGAGATGCCTTGCGCCGAACGAGCGAGATGAGTTCGAGGTTTAGAGGATCGAGGTTCCAGGGTTTCCGCGGTGGACCGCCTTCCTGCGCACTTGCCACCGCCGTGGCCCGGAATTAAACACGCGCGCACTTTCTAGCAGAAGTAGAAAACCAATGTAGACATTCCATTAAAGCTCCAAAACAAAGTAGAAGTCGAACGCGCACCCAATTTTTTAGCAATAAAAATAAGCAAGGAACTAATATGTGTTGCACATTGGCGACCGGTCTTTGTTTGAAAGTCAGCTTTGCCGCAATACACCAGTGTTATACTGTAAAGCATATGACCACCGTGAAAAATGTTTTGGTTTCGTGTCCGATTGCATCACGCAGGGCAATTTTCAGCCCAATTTGCCTGAAACAACAACAACAGCAACAACACACAAAAAAAGAGCACACTAGAATCTGCAAATATCGTAATAAGACTTTGCCACCAGCCGTGGCCGGGCCACAAATTCAGCCGGAAGTTCAAAGGCGGCGCGTTGCACCACTTTTGTCTAATGAAGGTTCCTACTTTTACTGCGCTTCATAGTAAATCCGGCGCGCAACACACTGTACCTCTTGTACCCTTCCTCCCGTGTAGGGTAGCAAAACAAAAGCTGCTCTTCTGGTTAACTTCCTTGCGTTTCCTATCTCATTTTTACTCTCTCTCTCTCTCTTAATCCTCTGCGTCGTTTCCGACTGTGAGTGTACATTCTCCTGCGAGTATGTTCATACTGACTTTACCTTTTTTATTATCTCTTTTTTATCTATCTTTTCTTCTGTCAACTTCCAGAAGTCTAGGGTAGCCAGTCGTGCACAGCCTTCTTTTTTAATTGGCTGTGTGTAAATAGATGATGGTGCCTCGTAGAGGAACCGGATACCCCTCTGCTCCGGCGTGCAGTAAGAAAATAAACACTCTTGGAATAACCTAGCCTTAGCAATAAAAAGGCGCTCAGAAATGAGTTCCGAGAGTAGTTCACAAGTGGTGATGGCGAAAAATACTAGTTCATAATCGAAGTTCGCAAGCTAGACAGCCTTGGTTAACGTCTCTGCCTTTCCTTCCGCTTCGTCAGTTTCCATCTTTAGGCCCTGTAATTTTTGGGCAAAAATTGATTTCTGATGTATACGAGCTATGATTGCTATGCAGCCCCCAGATGGACCAGTGGAATTCAGCGTTCACCATGATGTATCTGCAAAGGGGAGGGGACGAGCGAGCGCAAAAACGGGAAAGGGGTGTAACTGTGTGTTTGCCATCGTGTCTTTGCGGTGATGCCCTTTAGCACCCTTTTTGTACCTCGCAATTCATCAGATACTGATTCTCTTTGGTGGTTTTTCGTTTCTCGCGGACGCGCAGTGTACAAGGCACAGGGCCTGGCCTCTGCCGACCTGGGAGGCAAGAGCGACCCGTTCTGCGTGCTCGAGCTGGTCAACTCGCGCCTGCAGACGCACACCGAGTACAAGACGCTGTCGCCCGAGTGGAACAAGATATTCTGCTTGTGAGCACCACTTCCTTCAGGCGCGCCTGGTCACAGCGCATAGTTTTACCGCTCTGCATACAAGGAAGTGCGCATACTGTTGGTGCTTACGTACCACCAACAGTATCCCTATTCCAACTTGCCTCTGATTTCGACATTGAAACGCGCATGGAACGCCGAAACGCTCTCATTAGCCAAAAGATCGCTCTGCTTAAGTGGATTTTTTTTAAAATTTAAATTGAATAGTTTCATTGTAGTGGCAACTAGCTGGGAGCGTTGGGAGCTGATGTATTGTTTGCCTCAAGTTTTCTTTACCTTGACGGCAGTTATTATAGCTAAGAGTTCGGGTTTAAGTTTCAATTTATTTATTCCGTCGTATAATGGTTAAGTTTTGAGCAAATATGAAATTCAATATGGGGTACCGTAGTCAATGAGTGTATCGGGACCTCCTGCGTTTCCCGCCCATCCGTCCGTCCGTGCGCAAAAGTCGCAATAGCGGTGCTCAACAAGCTTCATGACAATAAGTGCCCGGAGTTGGAATCGAATACTGGAGCTGCGCAGATGAATGCGCAGAAGCCGAAAAGGGTGGAGGGGGCAATGGCCAGATGAGCTGTGGCTGAATGGGGGAAACGAAGTGTGGCGGGGTGTTCTCAATGTCGTTGTTACTGTACTGCTCTGTCGGATACAGGACTTTTCTCACGAGCGCCTTTTCTTTGTTTTCGCATGCAGCAAGGTCAAGGACATTCACTCTGTCCTGGAGCTGACTGTCTACGACGAAGACCGCGACAAGAAGTGCGAGTTTCTTGGCAAGCTCGCCATACCCTTGCTCAAGGTAATGCACCCTCAAGCTTTGTGGTAGTGTCGCCTCTCTCTGATAGCTAAAACATTAGCTGCGCGCCTGTGCAGAAGGTGTTTCATTAACGTAATGAGGAAGTTTGGTAGGCGCGTGCGTGTGTTGATTAAATTAGTAGTATGCTGCAGGAAGATTGCCAGTCTGCTGAGGAAATGCAGTACGTTTGTCATGCGAATGCATGTCATTTCTAACACAGTTTTCGAACGCATTTCAAATAACGAGGACAGTTTGTGTCCTCGTTGCGCGGGAACCGTTTTCAAGTCGCACGCACGCCCACTTGTTGTCTCGTGAGCGCCGAAATGGTAACAGGTGTTACACACGCGAACGTGCTTCACTGCGAAGTAGAATAGCTCCGGAACATAGTAAATCCTAAGCTCTTGTAGTTTTTAGTGAATGTACTCTGTCTCGTTTAACAGATCAAGAACGGAGAGAAGAAGTGGTATGGACTGAAGGATCGGAAGCTCAAGACGAGGGTGAAAGGCCAAATCTTGCTCGAGATGTCAGTGGTCTACAACCCTGTGAGTCCGCTCGCTCTGACGTAATGGCGATAAGCTTCATGTCTCTCCAGTGATGGTGCACAGTGCTCGAACGACAGCTCTTTCTTTTTTTTTTTTTGAAATTGCAGGTAAAAGCCTGCGTGAAAACATTCAATCCGAAGGAAACGAAGTTCATGCAGCTTGATCCCAAGTTCAAACGAATTGTGAGTGCCACAGCTGACTACACGCATTCAGCTATATTCACTTGAGTCCATGTAGAGAAGTGGTTGTTGAGTGACACAAATGAATGGCCTTTCACAGGTGTTCATGCGCAACCTGACACGTGTGAAGAACATCGTGGTATTTGTCATCGACATGGGGAAGTTCCTCAACAACTGCTTTCTCTGGGAGTCCGTGCCGAGGTCCCTTCTGGCTTTTTTTGTAAGTGTGTTGGCCGATTTTCTAGGCGGCTTCTTCGTTTCTAAAGTGATATCCTGGCTCACGTGAATGTAGGTATCAGTAAATGTTTGGTTGAATAAGAAGTAAGTATGACAACCAACATGTAACCAATGTTAAGATGCTGTAGGTAAACGTTCGACTGAAATCAGGCTGGTATGAATGACTTAATTGGGGTCCATGTAAACGGACAATCTTCATTGTTATGACGGTGCACAAAAACAGGCCACTGAGGCATACTTATCCCGGTCAACAAGCATGCTTGCTAAGGTTTTAACAGAGTGGTTTCCACAATCATAGCGTCTTCGTTTGCCGACAAAGGCTGACAAACGTCGCAAAAAATAAATTCGAAGAGACATCTGCCTTGCTTCGCGCTGACTGGCATCTTGATGAAGAGATCGGGTTTTTCCGACTGATTCATCTTTGAACATTTCTGGAAGTCTTATTCATTAGAACGCATGATTGGCAACCACCTTCGTCCCTTCACTCATATTCGCCCTACGTTGACGTTCCCCCTGGGCGGTATTTCGCTGCGCCATTTTTTTCTCCGTCATCTGTGGCATCGCGCATCAGCAACTCTGACTCCACAAGCTTTACACAGTAGGTTGTGTACAGCATGAACATATTCCCTGGTATTAAAGCGAACCATCACCTGGTTTAGGCCTGGCTCGAGAGGTCTCTGGTCGGGTTCTCGCCGAGTACATTCAACCTCACTGAAAAGGAAAAACGCGTCCGGCGCCGCAATTCGAACCTCGGCCCGCCAGCGCAGAAGCCCGACGGTCTAATCATTATAAGACGTGTAAGCGCGACTGAACGAGGACGTAGAAAGAAGCAGACATAGAGATATTTCTCATAGTCGCGCTTACGCATTCTATCATGGATTCTAACCAACTAGCCCGCCAACGAGCTTTAACTAACCATTAGGCCACGAACACTCTTTTTTCAAATTTTTTTCCATGGCGTTATTGCGAATATGAAACATATATACGCAAGGTATTTACGTAGCGGCCAAAACAGCCATAGCCGCGTCGACAAGCACAAAACAAACACTTCACACTACAGTTATAACACTAAACAGCTGTCTAAAAGGTAGGCGAAAGGATGCACTTTCTAGTCTGGTTGGAAGTCTCTTTTATCATAGAAGTCTTTCGCCTGTGAAATCATCTGAATGAAATGTATCTTCGCAGTCGCATTTCATTAGGACACAAAGTCGTGTTAACACCAAGCCGGCTCTTCCAGATTGTCGCCACGTGTTGATTATGAGGATAATTTTCATTCTGTGGGTTGAAAATCACATCCGCGAAAATCATATCCAATCAATCACACGTTTTATGAGTCATACAACGGGTGATTGGCGACGAAGCGGGTGGTACATATCGTGCCACCAACTAGCTATTTGAGACGACAGCGGCGGGTTGATGACGATAATGGTTTGCATGCAATGACACACATCCGCAACGGGCGATCGGCCAAGAAGCGGCCGGTACATTTTAAATAAATAAGAAGAAATTAGGAAATGTAAGCCAATATAAGATTTCTCGCAAAGCGTAGCACAGGTGAGCGAAAGCACACGCTCGGCGAGCCGGTTTCCTTTATGCCAAGGACGAAGGGTCGAAATGGTCGCATTCATAGCATTTTATTAACCGCTTCATAAAAGCTTCGCCTCGCATAAAATCCAACGTGTGCGCTCGATCTGCATTATTATTTTTTGCTGCTTCAGAAGTCCTCACTATGGAACCACATTGCTTATTCCAAAGTACAGTGTTGAATTGGACGTCGGGGAAAAATGCTGGTTTAAGCGGCTTGACTAGGCTCTATAGCAACCGTGATGAGGCAGTATAGTTACGACGTATCTTCATTAACATAAGAGTAGAAATGCAATATAGAACAAAGGCTTAGTATAAACGACAGTATGACGTTATAACGACATCACGAGAGCATAAAATACATAAGTCAGGCATAAACGCAGCACCCTCGTAAGACCTGCCTGTATTCACCTCCTTACGGGCTCCCACACAAACTCCTCTCTGCACCCACTGTGCTGGACACCCCAACACACCTCGCGTCCTCTGGCAATGCCATTCGCCCCTTCCCGAGTGACCGAATACCGCTAGCACCTACCTTGATCAAGTGCGTCTTTATTGAGAAGGCTCTCAAGAATACTGCCAGCAAAGCCCTCTTCTGAGGGCCCTTCAAGAGGCACTATGTCTAGCCATTTTAAAAATAAAGTGTTTTTCTTTCCCTTCCGAAACGTTTGGACAGGTGCCCGGTCTACCTTTTGATTGATTCTGGGTCGTGCAAGCTATACGAACACCGCACGAACTATCAAGCGCTCAAGTTGCGCAGTAGCTCTGTTAGCGCGTCCGGATGCCAGCTTCGTGTCGCCACAGTGGCATAAGTTCCATGGCCAATGGCGGCGGTTGCCAGTTTCTTTATTGCCAGTGCAATTATACGAACAGTCGAGGCGCGTTCGCGCCGTCTTGCTGTTATAGTACCAACGTTGCGTGCGTGGCCCGCGCGTGGAGTGTTTGAAGGTCTCCAGAGGTGCGCAGTGCGTTTGGCTGCGAAAACGACGAAGCCAAGTTGACGCACCGTCATGCTCCGTTCAGTCGGCTTTGCCGGATCGAGGGCAGTGTTCTGGCTTTCGCTACTGGCATGACCGCTGTGCGCGCGCACGTTAGCGTTTCTCTGTTGAGCAGCTGCATGGATGGTACATCTTTATTAGCACAGGATGGCTCGATGCCTTTGTGGGGTGAAGGGAAAGAAGGGAAGGGTCCATCAATATCAATATTAACCCCGCAGGCCAGCCTCTTCGACAAAGTTCCACAGCGCAATTAGAGTGCCGCGTGTGTCGTCTGCAGGACATAGGTAGTCGTTAAGGCTCCGCGCCGTCTTGGACTTGTATTGATCCCGGATTATATCGAGGCCTGAACACTCCCACAGCAAGTGTCCAATATCCGGGCAGTTGTCCGTAGAGCATTACCCACAACTGGTGCGAACATTGCCTTCTGTGGGGAGCCCCTCCGAAAGTGCTTCCAATTTGCGAGTGTATACGTCCGTAGGGTATACAGGCGGCACTAGCTTGCGCGACCATTGTACAAGGATTTGCGCTTCGCGTAGGAGACCACGAGGTGGGGGGGTGATTGTTTGGCGGTGTGGTTGAACGTAAGCTGTCCTCCTGCTTGAGTTTGTGCATATTACATCGTAGTGCATTTACTGGTCTGGGCGGAACCGGTTGTAAACGTCAACCTAAGTCTGTCTAAAGTTTCCATTGGGCGCTCACAAACGCTGACAGTTTACGGTCGGTCTCACGTCGTGCACCCGTTGAGCGGCGCTCCTCGTCACATCAGTGTGCGAGACGCCCAATAGCGGCCAGGATGCTGTTTTTGCTGCGTCGAAGCAGTTGGCGTACGTGCTGTGTCGCCTGAGGAGTTGACACCGCCCGAGGAGCTTCAGTGCGACGCTATTCCTTGCTATCAGTGCTTCGTCCTTCATGGAGGAAACAGTCAATTTCCTTTTATTCTCCTATCTGCCGCGACGTTAGCTCCAGGTGACTGCAACTACAGCAGCGTGCTCCGATCTCAATCCCCTAGCCCCTTTTCGGGCCACGACGCCACGTGAAAGCTTTCCTGTAGCTGTTGCCGTAGAAACCCCGGCAGATCTATAGTGACCTTGCAGAATGACAACCAAGTTCCAGAGAAGCTGCTAGCGTCATTCCCATCATTTCCTTAAGTCGTTTTCCGTAATTATATAAAGATCTTTGTAAGCATAGAGTTTCTATGGTTGTAAGCACTTAGCATAATGACAGGTATACCGTTGTACTGTTATACAGTACTTACGTCGTGCTACTTTACTCTGCCGTTACTCTGCGGAGTATGCAGTTTTGAACCGAAAACAATATTTCCAAATAGCCCCTGTCGCATGCGCATCGTGTATTTAGGTGTTCGTATCTAGATGATGATTACGATGATGATAACAATCTAGATGTCTCTTGAAGCCTAATTAGGAATGTATATCTCTCTGCGCTCCCCGCCGCTCACTTTTTCCATGTGCAGTCGTTCATGGTGATCACGTACACGGCCGAACTGTACATGCTTCCGCTTGTTCTGCTGCTGGTGTTCTTCAAGAACCTGCTAGTGCTCACCGTTGCTGGCATCCAGGGTGCGGGAAGGGAGGAGGAGGACGTAAGTATATATCGTTACGGCACTTTTCTGTACAGCGTGTCTTTCTATCTTACCCGTAGCTCTCCACTGGTGCAAAGCTCTGCGTAACTAAATGTTAAACTATCTGTTGTGTTGCTCTTGTTCTCTATTCCTTAGAGGAATGAAACTAGTTACTCGAAGCTGCTCAATTCGCGTTATTTTCTCCTCCCCCCCCCCCCCCCCTCCAACAGTTCAACGAAGAAGATGAAGACGACGACGACGAGGAGAAGGACTCCAAAACAGTTGAGCCCAGTTTTTTTTGTTTTTTGCTTCTGCACGCGCTTTGAGGCCGCAATACCTGTTCCCAAATCTGTTTTAAATTTATGTAACGGCTCCTTCGAGCTGCACCTTGTTCTTGGAAATTAAAGCGGTGTTCCCAGTACCTTGCGCGCAACTTAGGCGCTCTTAGTCTTCCTCCGAGATACTGACTTTAACCAGACACTCCAGCTTTTTGTTACCGGGTGTGCTTGTTGCTCGCGTAGCTTCTGTATGCTGTGTTCGTGTGTAATGTATGGGTGAGTCACTTCATGCATCACCTATAGAAGCACGCCAGGCGTACGGCCAGGCAAGCTTCTCCAGGATCCGTTCAAGAATGTCTCTGTCTCTCTCTCTCTCGCCTTCTGCTTAATTCGAACCGTCTAATAAGCAAAACAGTAATGAGAAGCAGGGTTTATGTTTGCGCTTTAAGGTACTATAGCTATCGCTTTGGTTTAAATTTAAAAAAAATCTTTTCTGTTCTACTATTCGTGCAATGCAACGTAATCGTCTTCTCGATGCGCGCTGCTTGTCAACACACACGTTCGGCACTCACCACCGTTCTTCCTGTTCTACTCGTGGCATCAGGAAGAAAAGAAGAGCCTCAAGGAGCGGCTGCAAGCCGTCCAGGAAGCCACGGCTACCGTTCAGAATGTCCTTGGAGAAGTGGCGTCGCTTGGAGAAAGAATCAACAAGTGAGCAAGTGGTCATTCTCGCGTTTTTTTTTCTTCTTAAAACTGCAGTCGAGTCCCTCTAGAAACGAAATGACCCGCGTAACGAAGGAATAATTATATCTCGGTTCTACTGTGAGCTGCGCGTTGCGCCACCTTTATAACGAAGGGACCTGTACAACGAATGATTTCGGAGGCCCCAACCACTTCGTTATAAAGGCGTTCGACTGTGTATGGGCACTCGGGGGAAATTTGCGCCGTAGTCTTGAAAGTCCGTATAAAGACCAAGTGCGATAAGATTCTATCGCGCCGCGCGCGCCGTATTCTGTGGGTGTGAGGGAAAGCGCGCGAAGGTGAACTGAGATGGATAGTGGCCTCGATGCGCGCAGTCTTCTCAGGCGCCCAATGTTGGAGGTAATGTGACCAAGCGCGCTTTAAGCGAGGAGAGCGCGCGTCCCCTTCTCTTAGCTAGGCCATGCTTGGGCATAGCTGTCCGCGCGGCTAGCGCATAGCGCGGTACACGCGCCGTATCTTGGAGGTAATCTGCGGCGAGTGCAAATGCAAACGGTGAACCGAGATAAGTGGTCGCTTCATGCGCGCGGCATTCCTGAGAGCCTAGTGCTGTAGGTCCCGCAGTCTCAAGTTTCCGAGACGCGGTGAAGCGAGAGGCATAGGCTCCGAGATGGCACGTGCTGCCAGCGCGCGCAATCTCCGAGGCCATGCGATAGGCAGCACGAAGCGCTTGATCCCCACTGCCGGCGCTCTTCATCACGCTGGCGTTGTGATGGCGAGTGTTCGTGGTCGCCGAGTGAGATGCGTTCTTATTTGAATGTGCGCGCGTGACACCATGCTTGTTAATTTAATTAGTAAGCGAATATTTGCTACAATTTACACGGCCGATGAAACTACGAACCTTATACTTCGTGTAGTTGTCTAATTCTTTGCTATCGCTATCAGTGCTTCGCCTTTCCGGGAAACTGCGACTTTTTTCTTTACGCTTCTCTTTGAACTTAATCACGTAAGTTTTATATATTGCAGAGTTAGCGCTCTATATGACAGAAACAGAACTACATTCTACCATGATTTAGTATCCCGTTTCTTTTTAATTTTTGCATGGATTGCACCACGGCATAACGAATGCAGTAATTAAATAAAGCACGCAGACCCGCGGCGCACAAGTAACTGCTGGAGGGAGTTATAGAATGTTCTTTCCGGTGAGCCACCGCTTGTCGTAGTCAGGTTGGTCAGTTTGAAGCTTACAGCCACGAATGCGTGCGAGGAGAATCATTCGACACTGAAATGACGTATTCTTCCCGGATAGTCTTGGTTCCAGGGCACAGTAAAGTCAGAGGGTGCGCATCTGCCGCATGCGCAGGAGGACACTTCGGACATTGTTAGCGATCTAGTACATTGCAAGTGGCTACATTGCTAGTGGTTAGTACAGGCCCAAGTGGTGCCGGTTTAAAGGTCGCCCCCCCCCCCCCCCCCCCTCTTCCCTCCCTCAGAAAAAAAAGAAGATTGTGGCGAAGGGGACAGATGAACTTGGAGATTAGGGCACAACTATCCCACCGGAGGAGAGATTCTTAGTCGAAGAGGACAGAACAAGCCGTGGAAAAAATGGGTGGTGCTCCACATGGCTAGAAAGAGCACGTAGGTCATTGCAATGGTCCTGGTCATGTCCCTGTGAACTGTGTGGACTGTCTGGACTCATGTCCCTGTGGACTTCACAAGCCCATTAGGGCTTGTGAAGCCTGTGAAGCTGCTCTACTTATGTATGAAGTAGGTGTTCTCTCCATTTTTTTTTGCAGATTGCGTAGTTATATGGACGTGTCTCACTGTCTCACACGATTGATGTCTCGCTATTCGACTCTCATACACCTGAGGCAGTTTGGCATATCCTTCACTACTGCACATTCGACGGTTCCGGTCTTGCGAAACCCAAAAGCCATCCCCCGCCGCGGCGACTCAGTGGCCGCTGGGTCCTTCTGCTGAACACGATGTCGCAGATTCGTTGGCCGACCGCAGCGGCTGTATTTCAATTCTGTCGAAATGCATTACAAACGCTCGTGCTTTTACATTTAGGTGCACATTAAATAACTACAGGCTTTCAAAATTAATGTGGAGCCCTCCAATACGCCGTCTCTGGTAAGCCATTGTAATGTTTCGGGACGATAAAACCCACAATTTAATTGTACTAATGTAAACGCGAACACCGGAGTGGCTATAGCCTCTTGCCTCATAAATTAAACCTGCATGTGTCATGTCATGACGCATCACAGTACGCAGACTTCACACACACACACACAAAAGAGCTTTTGGTAGTAAAGTTTCGTGGGCTTGAGCTGAGGCACCTCTTCTTTCTGTTGTAGCACGTTCAACTTCAGCGTGCCTCAGCTGTCCTGGCTGGCCATCGTCGTGTTGCTGTTGGTCACCTGCATCCTGTACTACGTGCCCATCCGCTACGTCGTGATGGCCTGGGGTAAGAGGGCGTTGTTTTATTTATATGGACACTTGAACCGGATTTCTGCCGTCGTCGTCGCCGTCGTCGTCGCCGTCGCCGTCGCCGTGAGGTTCCCTATAGATAAAATCTTCGCCGCGCGCCGTATGCCCGAGAGGAAGCGTGCGGGGACGCGCGCTATCACGGAGAGCGAACGCACTCAATCTCCCACGCGCAAGCAAGGAAGCAGGAAGCCAGCGCCAGAGGGAGCAAGGGGGGGGGGGGCACTTCTCTGCCAACAACCGCGCTCGTCGCTCGCTCGCACCGTCTCTTATCTCCACACGGCATTCGCCGCTCAGTTTCCGTTGAAGCGATAGACCGCACGTACCTTCGCCCGCTGCGGCGTATGCTTGCTGCCAGCGTTTTGACAGTCGTTGTCTGCTGTCATTCAGTGTGATCTCTTCGTGTTTGTGCGCGCTCACACGACGCTTGTTCATTCAGTTCGTAATAGTCGGGCCACATTTTCCAACGCATGCTACACACGCAATGCTGCCCGGATCGGCAGTGCAGCGCTACAGGTGTGCCCCTTCGCACGCGCTGCCCACGGGAAGCGCTTCTCATCAACACCACCGTTTCACACGCGCCTTCTCGTGGTCGTCGAGTCTCTCTTCATGTCGGTCTACTTACGCCGCAGCAAACCTGCTTACTTAATCAGCTCATGTTTACTACAATTCATATTGCTACCAAAGCCGCTCACCTTACTTCGTATGACATTGCTGTGTTGCTATCGCATTCATTGCTTCGCCCTTAGGGCGAAACTGTGACATTTTTTTTTCTGTCTGCGCTTACGCTATTCTGTGCGCTCGCAAAGGAGGAGAGCACGCACACGACTCGAGATTGTTTTGTTAGTGGTGTTCGATGCCCGCCACTCATTTCAGTGAGTATAAGAGATTACAAGATAATTTCGTCGATGTGTCAGATAGATTTTAACAGTGGAGCTGTTTAAGCCGGCCGTAAAGTGTGCCGCCTGCCGCTGCGTTGCCTAGCAACCACCTCGCGGAGCGTCGCGTGCTATGCTCGGGAGAGAGAAATAGAAAATGAGAGCGAGAGAGAGTGCGCGCTTCTCTCTCTCGCGCGCACAGGAGTGAAGGCATGTCATGTGGGACTCGTAGAGCTGCTGCCGGCGCCGATCGCGTTTCCCCGCGTTCGCGCCGTAGGCGCCTGGGCCGGTATTTTGTAGCGATGTCTTTCCGGTGCTAATGCCTTTTTGCGCTTATCGCGCTTTGTTAGTGGTCAGAGCGATGGTCCGCTCGCGTTATCAACGGGATCAGTCGACCGTGAGCGGTGGATGATAAGACTAGTATAGAATAAGTCATAAGGCATCGCTACAAAATACCGGCCCTGGTATCCGTGACTGCAGCCGATGCCTCTGGCGGCGGCTCGGCAGGTTTCGACCAGAGAACTGGGCACTAGTTGCTTCCAAATGACTGAAACGAGAGCTAGGGAAGCTGAAACCAAGCGTCACAGAAGAGAACGTCCAGAGTTTAGATTGAGGGAAGCCGAGAGTTCGCGTAAGCGAAGAAATGAAGATCCGGAGGCTTGTGAACGTGGCCGGTTGAATTCATTGCGATACTGTGAGCACGGCTCAGCGCCAGGCTCCCTCAAGGGCTGCAGAAGATAGCGCCAACCTTTCCCTTTCCCTCAAGAACCACTTACCACCGGCGACGATTTCATCTCCAAATGACGTCATACGGAACCTCACGGCGACGGCGACGGCGACGCCGACGGCAGAAATCTGCTTTTGAGTGTCCATATAATTGCTATCGCAATCTTCTTTCTGGGGTTTTACGTGCCAAAACCAGTTCTGATTATGAGGCACGCCGTAGTGGAATTGCTATCGCGCCGAACGCTGTATGTGCGAGTGAAAGAGCGCGAGGGGCGCGTCTTTCACGGGGAGTGAACGCGCGGCGGAGAACAAACGCGTGTTCTGCGCCGTGCTCGCTTAAGGGCTGCAGAAGTAGGCGTCTCTTTTCTCCTTTACAATCACCATATATGTAGAGCAAACGCGCCTTCTTCAGACGCGCGAGAGGCCGTGGGGGAGGGGGAGGGAAGGGAGGCGACGTTTAGCTGCGGCACCAAGTGCCTATTTATATCAGAGGCTCCAGCAACAGTCACCAACGCCGCACGCATTTTGAGCTAACGCGGGCAAAACGCCGATGGCGTCGACAACAGTTCTGCGTGTTGTTGCTACCAAAGCCGCTCACCTTACTTCGTATGACATTGCTGTGTTGCTATCGCATTCATTGCTTCGCCCTTAGGGCGAAACTGTGACATTTTTTTATCTGTGTACACGTTGACGCTCGGCTGCTTTGCCACGTCTCACAGTAGAGTCTCTCAAAATTGCACTCTCACTATGGCGCGCCCATGCTTTTAATTTGTCACTATGTGTAGTGCAAGCGAATGTGCCCTGTTCTGATATTTCTATAAGTAACCCAATCTGGCACAAACGTTGGGGCGCAGCCTTAACAGGACAACGCCAGATGCCAATATGGCCTCCATGGTTTTGGCCGTGTTTATCTGTAAGTCGTGGCAGAAGAAATGTACTACTTTTTAGTCTCTTCGTGCCCCGAGTAAATTTGAAGAACCAAGCGCGGTTGTTTATATTGAAAATGTAAACAGCTTTCATAATGCGTACACGAGAGAGGACACATGGCAGATGCTGGCAGTCGAAGCGCAATTCAGAATTTGTTGGCTGCTTCCGCCACTTACCATCGCGCTCAGCATGAGCTGCAACGCGCGACCGCTTTGCCACGCGCTTCCGCGTTGCAGCTCGAGCACGATATCACTTCCGTCTTAGTTCGCTAATCCATAAGGCATCATTTACGCAGGGGTAAACAAGTTCACCAAGAAGCTACGCAGTCCTGACGTGATTCCAAACAACGAAGTCATGGACTTCCTGAGTCGCGTGCCTGACAACGAAGAAAAGGTGAGGACCTAAAGGAGAAAGAATACCGCTGTCGTCTCCTTGAAGCCAGATTTACGTAATGAAACTACGCGTTCCTATATCAACCGCAAACAAATAAGAGGGGAAAAGTAAAGGGACGTGTGCAATTTTTCGCACCTAGGGTTTGGTAACACTGCTAGTATTCAGCGCTGAATTAGTGTAGTCTGCAAGACTTCGTGTATCATCTGCAACACTTCGATGGAACGTGTCACTCTTATTCCCGCATTAGTCGTTCCATCTAATTGGCAAAGTGCGTTAAAGTGCAGGGATGTTTTGTAGAAAAATAATGTATGTTCCCGTTTTATATTATTAGAATAATTGTACCTTTTATCAAAAGTCCCTTTACTTTTTGACTTCCCCTCGTATGTAGACCAATGCGCAGACGCAAGAATCTCCATTATAGAGGACACTCAAAAAGGAGTATGGCACGACGAGTGCAGTCCGCCGTCGTATGGACTCTAACGACCTCCCGTATTGTTCATGACATTAGGTCTACTGATTTGTTTGGATGGTCGTCGCTTCACTTTTTCCTGTAGTAATGTTAAGTGACATTACTCATAGAACGGGAGTTTTAAGGTAAAACACAGGGCGGCATAACTTCACAAGGTAGGGAACGCGGTGATGGTATATGGTATATTTCTAGTAAAATTAGCAGTGTTGCTAGGGTGTATAGTGCGAAGAAGGAACAACAAGACGACATCAGACAGGGATGAGCGCTAACTTCCAAATAATATTTATTCTGAAAACGTAACGTGGTCGCGCGTGCGATTAACACCGTTGTTAAACTCACGCGTGGTGTTCATCTCACGCGCGACCACGAGGCAGTGTTTTGTGGAATGACAAGTGCTTTTATTGACAATGAGCATGCGCGCACGCTTGATGTAAAGCTTCAAAAGGCAGACGTGTTTTTCTAATAAACGCAATAGACAGTCAGCGCCGTGTGCGTCCCATTCCCTTTTCTGTGTCCTGTGTTGGTAGCGCTGTTTTTAAATAGCTTGGTTGGAAGTTAGCGCTCCTCCCAATCTGATTGTCGCCCTGTTGTTACTACTCATTGCAACATAAAGGAATACCAGATAGCCCAATCTGCCATCCTTTTAAATATTAGCAAGCCGAGACGTATAGGACACGTCGCGACTGTAGCGGTGACTTGTCTTTATAGAACACCTGTCCCTCCTTTTGTCAAAGGTACTAGCAACAAATGGGCGAACAACAAAACCTAGAGCCTGCCCACAAATATTTTTCCCCTTAAGTACAGCTCCAATCAGGCTGTATATAAGCGCATGCGCACACGCAGGTGATGTACCGCGAGTTGCGGCCGGCGCCCAGCGCGGCCCTGGAGGCCGAGCGCAAGAAGAAGAAGAAGATCAGCTGATCATGGGCGGCCCGACGCCAGGGCTGCTCGCTCAACGTGTTTCGCATCAAGGACAACGAAGCCCTGCGCCGGCGCCTGCAGCTGCCGCGCTGGCCGTTCGGCCTGCCTTCCAGGTGACGCTGGTGTCGTCGCCCACGATTCTTCGTCAACGCTGGCCGCCTTCTCTGCGGCGAGTCCCACACCGCGGCACAGTGTGATGCACTCCGGTTTTCAGTCCTGTGTTGTCTATGTCATTGCGTTCATCTCTCTAGGGTGTGTGTCCCTCTTGTGCGAGAACAGCGTCCATCACGCAGGTGGTTCTGTTCGTCGAAGGAACAGCGCCGAGAGAAAGGTTGTTAAACAGATCGAGGAATGTCATTGTTTACGCGTTGTAATAATAAACAAAGCAAGAATGATGTTTAGACGAGGAATGCAAACGTCACCAAACGCCGGAATCTCAGCGATTTCTCTTTCCTGGAGATACGTTACCTATGGCATCTTTTACGTGGCTCTCGAGCAGGTCATGTAGTCGACTTGCGGCCAGCTCGAAGCATACAGCCTTGCGGGCTGTTGGTGCCAATGTACCCCATGCAGCCAACCAGAAGCTACAGCTTACAATGCCCCAATTTTTTACAACTGCCAAAACATTCACGTTTCTCGCGAGTGTCTTGCAAAATACGATTCTTTCAGCAGATTCACGTGTCTTTCGAGCGTCTAGCAAAACGCATATACTAAGGAGATTAGTGCGTCCATTTCAACAGCCAAATTACTTGCCACATCGAAATAGCACGTTTCTTTCGCGTCGTGTTCGAACACCAGGAGGCGCTTGATTTTTATCACGTTTTTTCAAACTGCCATTGTGAGGCAGTTGCCTGTTGGTACCGTTACGATATGAATGGCTTGATTGTTGACCATGCGTTCTTGTTATTGTTGCCGCAACTAGAACGTAATGTGTTCAATGATAAATGAATTGTTGTTCCAATGCAGTTAACAAGCCCGGCGGGCCGCGCGAAGGCTTTTCTTATTACTGTCAAGACATTACTAAAAAAAATTGCGTTCCCTAAGGTTCCCCATAGAGGCCATTGTTCGACCGCCGAAATAAGTTCGGAGTTGCTATGAGCGCTCTGAAGGCGAACCCGCCGCGGTTTGAGTGATAAATATCCCGTGCCAGGAATATGCTTCTCATCTAAACGAGTTCTGACGGTGCTGTGTAGACGTTTAGTTGCTTCAAACTCGATGCAATCTTTGACACGTCTTGGCCGCCTGCATATGGGCGGGCACGTTAGGCTTCGTTCTACGGTCAAGTGGTAAGGAGGGTCAAGAATAAATCTGATTGATCCTTGACGACGTCCCCTGTTGAACCTTAGGTGCGGCGTGTATGAGCTCACCGCAGGTGAAAGGAACAGGCTGTGGGCTGCTAACAAAACTCTGAATACGTTGTTAGATTCGTCCTGCATTCAGAAATACTTGTACATAATCAAGATTTCAAAGCTAAATGCAACGGTTGTTTGTCTTCATGTTTTCTCGCTGTACAGCCCGTCTGATGATTTATGGTTTCATCGCAAGTATTTTGGGTCGCCGAAGTAGGAGGCCGTGCGTTCTTGCCTGTAATTTGCGTGAAATGATGCCCAGACTTCTTGTTGTGTTCAGAAATACTTGTACATAATCAAGATTTCAAAGCTAAATGCAATGCCTGTTTGTCTTCATGTTCTCTCTCTGTACAGCCCTTCTGATGATTTACAGCTTCATCGCAACTATTTTGGGTCGCCGAAATAGGAGGCCATGCGTTATTGCCTGACATTTGTGTCAATTGATGCCCACACTTGATGTTTTGTAGGTTGTGGAAAAATGCTTTCTCTCAAAGCGTGCGTATGTTTGTTGGTTTTGTACAGAACACGCACTGTTATGTGCGTGATAATACATGCCATAAAGGAAACTGTCGTGCTCTCAAGCGCTTGTACACATAAGTACGTATACTCCACATTCTGCACGGTGCCAAAGATGTTTCAGTGCACTCTTCCACCACGAGTTGGTTGTCAAGCGTTGTGCTGCTTCCCTTTTTATTATTTCATATTCTCAATTCTGTTCTGTTACTGCTCGGGCTATGTCGAAAGTGGTGTGCTACAGAAGGTGTAAGGATTTTTCGTCTTTTATATGTTTTGTGATGCTACCACCATAGCCTTTCGTGTGGCTACTTTAATTTGCAGCGTGGGTAACTCTCGTACGTTGTCCAAATTCAAGGAAACGATGTTAACGTTCGCTCGATGCTCGATTACATTGTTTTTTACTACGGGACAAGGTCTGACCGGTTAATCGACGGCTCTCAGAAACAATTTTAGAAGTTATGTGCGCGGGGAGCTGCCAAAGATTGCAGACAGGGCCACGCCCACCTTACCTGATTCAGCATTGTTTTTGTGTATACGTGCCTGTGCGTGCAGGAGCAATCTTTGCGTGAAATAGAAGAAAATGAAATATTACTGGTTGGACTCCGCAAGCTGAAGGAAACAGATCAGAGGCACGGCTCGTGGCTCTGAAGTAAGCGATAAACGAAACTTGAAATCTAAGCACTTCTTTAGGCACGGCACCGGAATCACCACACGGATTGCCTTTCTGTTTTTGAATAAATGTTTTTCTGTATCTCTTCGCTATGCTTGAGCGCGTGAGCGGAGTGGGTCATTAAACACACTTAGTTTAGTACTGGATGTAAGGGTGCGCGGATAGTGCGCTGAGTCCGAATCGAATCGAACAGTGCCAGAAGGGAATCGAACCGAATAAATGTTTAAATAATGGACAGCCGTTCTTACCATTATTATGAAATGATTTTCACATCCTAGTATATCGCAAACGTTTGCAAGCTTCTGTCATTACCTTGAATGTTATGAAGCGTTGTTTATTAAAGTCGCTAGTAAAGCATTAGGGACAAATAAGCAGTTCGCTCGCATACTCGGGACTCTTTGCTGAGGGCGAATGGTAGTGGTTTAGCCGGAGGACAAGTCTGGCTCCTTCAGTTATGTATAGCGTGCTGGGACGAAACCGTCGCCGGGAGGAAATTTGTAGCACTTTTGCACCAATTTTTATGTTTGATCGGTGTCTGTTGATAGCTTAAGAGATTCGAAAACTGTTCGAAAGATGTTCCTATTTACGAGTAGTGACTATTCAATTCGAAGACCGAGTCTGATTTGACAAATATTCGAATCGCTATTCGAAAGTTACAAATATTCTCACAGCCCTACTCTTATGAAAACGCTGTAGTATTAATAAACACTGTAGCTATAGAAACGCTCGACACTTGCTAGCCGCGCTGTCAAAATTTTCGAGGTCAATTAGCGCACTGCTGTTGCTGGTTGAAGGTTGTTTAATCGTGTTTACGCAGCACTTCCTACTCTCTTACGATATACTCGAGAAAACAGGAACTCTTTCTTACTCTCGAAGTCTTAGGATTGCCATCGATGTACAAGAACCGTCACATTGTTGACTCGCTGAATGGCGCGGCCAGTGTTTGACACAGTCGGTGTATGTTCCTCTGTGTCAATGTTGTCAAACCAGTTTACTTGTTTCTTGTTCTGAAGGCTTACTGTAATACTGCACCGTTAGCCTTGAATTGGAACGTTTCTAAGCAAAATGAAATGCTAATGCATTAAGAGCCTCGAGTGAGTATCTCTACAGGAGTGAATACGCTTTTGTGACTAATGCAAAGGTGAGCGTGGTCCTGTCGTTGCGTTATCTTCCGTGCGCTTCTCTCGCTGAATTCGCAGCCACCCTACTCTTATTTAACGCTTCTTTAAAAGTAGCTGGCGGCTGCCTTCTTCTTCGCATTGCGACTAGAACTGCATCGCTATGGCTTTCTCTCGTTGGAAAGCGACGCATGTCGACAGTCGTCTAGTCCACGTCTGCAGTATCTGCAGGACGCAAACGGTATCTCTTGAGCAGACACCCCATTATTTAGCTTTCCTTATCCGATGTCGTGGGGCAAGCGTAATGTCTGCATAGAATCTAGTCGGAAGATTCAAAGTGTCCACGGAGCATTCTCACTAAGAATCGTCTGCTGCCAATGTACCTCAGAGGCATTAAATCTCATGCTTGATGTACTGTACTTTTGATATCGTAGCTTTTTCCGTGACGCGCGCTGCATGTTGTAGGAGCAGCGATTTTAGGACTGATTTGGCAGTGTTGGCCGTACCTCTTTAAGCCCGGGGCTGCTAAGTGAAACGCCAAATCACATCTTCACTTCTACAGCCACTTATACAATCGTTGCGTTACGCATGAGGCAGGCCAGTTACTTAGCTGTGTTCATATGCCTTGCGGCAACAGGATCGCATGTGTTCACCAGTAGCAAGGCCTCGCTGATTGGTATTTTCTCACATTAGTAAATATCCCCCACCCCCCCCCCCCCCTCATTTTATAATTTTCGAGCTCGTCGTCAAGCGAAGGAACACTTGCTGTAAATAAGCGGCTATCGCCAGCCGCATTGTGTTGTTAAAGCGCAACTGCCTTAGTACATAACTCAATGCATTAAGCGAATGGTGTCATCATGAGACACTCGAAACTTGTTTGAAGCCCACGCGACATACTAAGTGCGAACTAACTTAGTACACACTAAATTCTTACCTTGCTTTCATACGTCTTAGGTGAGTATAGTGTAATCCGCGAGCACTCACGTGCTGTGTTTACGGCCGCATATGCGTATTAAAAGTATGAGATTCTCGCCCTAAGCCGTTGTCTAGACAAGGAACTTCGCAACGAGTTAAACTTTTCCGCGGGCCTGTTTCGAAGCACCGAAAATTTCAGTACTGCAACATACAAATACATCCCATTTGCAGCGCGTGTCCTGGAAGACGCTACACAAGCACATTTGATGGTTGCTGGAGTATGTGTCTGCCTGTGAATACTGTGTATACATCTGTGAATACAACGCAGTGTCGAGAGCTAACCGGACGCGTTTTGTACTTAAGATAGCTTTGAACCACTGCTTTCCATGCCTATCTCTCCTTTCTCCCCGTGAGGCTGTTCATCGTTCGCTCCTCCGCTATTGCTCCAGCAAATTCCCTGACGCTGGATCCTATCGAACATGCCGTGCCTTTTTAAGCTCTGCGTATAACTATTATATGTATTTGTGTATTCGTGCTATTGTGTGTGTGAATGTGTGTGTGTGCGTGTGTTACATGGGTTTGTGAAACACACCCACCAAAGAAATTGGACGTGGCTGACGGATCATCGCAAGGCGTTTCCAAGCGTTTCCCGGGTCGCAGTTATAACCTTATCGATGACAGTGTCCCAAAGATGACGAAAATAAGTCCAGGTCATTTCAATAAAGCAAAGTTTTTTTCCAAAGGATGTGTTCCAGAACGTCAACGCAGTAAATACTTTTAACGAAATAGTAATTGCACGCCATGAGGTTTTACAGCCATCAGTATAATTGTATGATTGTGGAAAAAAAGGAACTTTAACTTCTAGTGGTATCTATGCTTACAAATTGACTCTGCAAAAAGTGCTCTTATCAGCGGTAGTGATATAAAAAATTAACAAATACACCATAAAGCTTACTGTGTCTTTGAATTCCGAATATTGTGGTTATAATTTTGCACTTCCGAACGTCCCTTGCTCAGTGGCACTCCGAGTACCACTTTGATAATTACCTGGCTGGATATCCAGCGGATCTTGAGTGCCGGCATTGCTGCAATTGTGTTCTCTTGATTGCTACTCGAGATTGAAACAGACTATAAGCAGGAGATTGCGTGCTCAGAATGTGGACATGTATGTCAGTTTTTGTGCGTGCCACGCAGTTACGCGAACAGTGTGTGTGCCAATACGTTGCTTCACCGAATGCCAACCAATACCCTAATGCGCTGCAACATTGGATACACGTTCAATAATTCTGCCGGTGTTTCCTTTTTCATTACACCGAAAATTCATGCACGAGCTATTTGAACACTGTAGACACAGTGAGCCCATGGTTCTTAGCCACCTGTGGGAACGCTAGGCATGCTTTTACGTGGACAGGTCTTTTTGCAGCATGACCGACATGTGGGTGTATTGATTACACTGTTCAGGTACGCTTGCCGTGTCTTCTCAATTGCTATAAGAGGCAAGTTTGTAGCGCGACTGTCGCCAGAGGTACGGCCCTTCGTTATGCGATGCAGTGACGATGTGCGGCAGGATCGCGTTTATGTTCCTTCTTTGCTCACTTTCGAATGCAAATTGTGTGTTGTTAATAGACGCGTGGTGCCTGTACATATGGCGTCTTGCTGTTTTACATATCATTATAGTTGTGTGTTACTCGTCACAATAAGTGTGTAAGACCTCGAAGAGATCATCCGCATAGCGCTTATTTTTGTTAATTCGTTGGAAGGTTTCTGCCGCACGTGAATGGCTCACGTGTTCTTTCGCACTTCACCGTGTTGTGCGAGAAAAAAAAAAAAAAAACCACGATCAAGTGCATGTGGTTGTGAAATCCTCGTAACGCTCTTGTAAAATTGCGGCTAGCCGTGTTCTCTCGCGAAGGCGTATGCTGACATTCCAGAAGATGAATTAAATGCTTTTTCAATGCAACTTTTGTCGAGCTTTGTCTTTTGCTGTGCATGATGAAAAAAAAAAAAGAAAGTTGGCGTACTTCAGTGATTCCTCCTGCTTTTAACTCAGTTACTTAAACAGCAGCTGACTATCACAGCGGACAAAGCTATCCTTGTAAGATCAACAACTACGCCGTGGTCGCAGCGTCGTCTTCGTCTGCTACAGTACTACTGCCTATTGTGAGCTCCGAGTTACTAAATAGACGCCACCGCTCTCAGAGCCTGTACCACGAGAACCAGCGCAAATAAACCAACCGCCAAAGCGGTGCGATAACGCACTGGTTAGCGCGCGTGTCCATTTCGCCATTTCACATTGCCGCGTCCATTTTTCCGTTGCACATTGCCACAGGGGCATGAGTTCGAATCTTCCGAACCTTTATCACACCAACGAGCTTTGGAATAAAGCCTTGGCCAGCTCCGACCTCGAGTATCAGCAACGGCTGATCGCGAGGTCCCAGGACGTGGCCCGAACTGAAGGCATTCTGGAATGAAAACGCCTCTACAAAGCTACATTCGCACAATAAAAACGTTTATCCTCTCTCTCGAATACCACCACTAGTAGTGGACAGAGCTTAGCTATAAATGCGAAGCACTTTAGGGGCCCGGGCTGTCGGCGAGTGATGTGATCTCATGTCGTCGTGGTCACGCGCAAGACCAGGGCCAGAACAAGTGCAGAATTGACCAAAACTGGTTCAAAATAAACTAACATGATTAAGAATAATGTAAAAGATAGGAATAACCGAGCATTAAGTGCATATTAGCAGAAACTCGCGAAAATCGCTACTAACTATCGTCAGTAAATGCTTTGGCTCCATGTGCGTGGCGGTTTCCCACCAGTTGTGCCCACAGGTGCCAGAACGTATGATGGATTGCTAAACACAAGACAACACAGGATAAAACAAGATAAACACAAGGGAAACACCGGCGAATCACTGCTTCGCACTTCCCCAGCTTACTGCCGAGTTTGCCAAGGCTTAGCAGAGTTAACGGCGTTTCATAATTACTTAAACTCTACACTGACGCTTGCTACTGTTTAGCAGCATGCTAAAGGAGCGAACGGCACGGCGGAGGGTGGCAGCCGATAGATATAGACATTATCCTAATACGAAAGCTAAGCGCGATGATGTGCGGAGCATGGTGGGCGTTATTTCGTGTGGACGAGGTGGCACAGCTTCGAGCTAAGTTCGAATGACGTAAAGAATAGGTAGCCCGCGAAGGCTAGGAAGCGTCAATGTTTGACTACCAAAATCCGCGCTAATACAAGGCGCGCTGTAAAACTTGTTGCTGGAAAATGCTCTTGAGGAGATGCCCTTTAAAAAGGTACATACTCGACACCGTTTGTAAAACGTGTTTCATTTGATAGTTTGAGAGACTATCATAAGTTGTAGTTACAGAAATGCTCTGTAAGCAGCTAGTTCGACCAAGTTGACGTTTATTTCGCTATGCCAAACGGAGTGAAACGCACTGAAAACTGGATACGCATATCTCGCTGGCATCTTGGCATCTGACGACGATAGTTTTTTGCGGTCATTGTAGAACGAACTTCGCGGCCTTCTTCTCTTGTGTTTTTCTCCTCTACACCGCACTGCTTGGAAAGGTCCACTCGTGCTTCAAGTTTCTCGCAGCTTTAAGAGCCGACCTTTTTCACAGGTACGTTTTCTCAGTGTTCCTCACAGACACGCACAAGACAAGGTACATTCTCGCTCACCATTGCCACAAGCGAATGTCTTTCCCCAGGCCAAGCTTGCGAAATGGTAAGGGGTACGGAATCGGCGGAAGGCTGTCGAACAAACGTAACGGCGATGCTGGTCCAGACTAAATTATGATGGTGGGGGGGGGGGTGGGGGGGGGGGGCGGTACTTAAGGAAATTCAAGTCTCGTT
>NC_051155.1:165731304-165801994 GCF_013339745.2 Dermacentor silvarum | reverse complement strand
GATGATGATGATGATTACATCCGACGCAAACACTGCCTTCTACTTTCTGTATGGACAGTTTCGCGCTACGAGGCAGTTCGTAGGTTTGCTCTAAATCTGTTAGGCTTTCAGGAAGGGCGAAATATTTTTTTTTCAGTGCTGTTAGTCTCAATTTTGTGACCATTGCATGTTGTCGACCACCAACCGAAGCAAAATACGTCGGTTGAGCTCGACTCCTAGCCCTAAAATTTTCGGAGACACTTGTGTGCCTGCGGAAGTGACATGCAGCATATCCCATATACAGCTCTAATAATCTGATAGATCTCAGTGAACATTACGTAATCTGTAGACAAAAAATCCGATTGCCGCTGCTCTTTCCTGGTACCCGCTTACGAGGTCGCAGCCATTTAGAAAGTGCTCTGACTTCCTGGCATATTTCAGGAAGCGTGGCCTGTTCACTCAGCTTCTTCCAGCGAAGAGCCGAACATTATCCTACAGTGAGAGTTGAATTTTCCGTAGCAAATTTTCGGTTAATTTCTGAGTGCGTCTATTCGGCGCTCGTACCGAGTATGATGCTTTGCTCGCCAATACTTATTTTCGAATCTTTCGAGATAAATAAGCGTCATAGAACGAAGAATTCAGCGCATTACCACCCTCAATTTCGCTTCTTCTTCACACACGTCACATTCTCAAATCGTCGGTTTCAGCGCCGATTGCGTATAGGCGAGTACCTGTTGTTCTTAGCTGCGGTCACTACATAGCGCTGCTCAATGTTCTTCCTTAGAGAGATCAAACTGTAATCTCATGCCAAGCCTGAAGATGATACATTTTCCACTCATATAAATAACGCGATATCTGTTGCAGTAAATCATGTAAGTCAGAACTATCTAGAACGGTATTTAGGCTTGGGCTGAGTTGTGGTGTAAATTTTTACGTATTTCCTCAATAAGTACAACTGGCTTATTACTTTTGTCCTTTCGATATAAGATTGTTTTTACAGTCGCCCAATGCAATTGAGTCGATTTCATTTGTCTTGGTGGAGGGCTTGAAACATGTCATATTGTGCATGCACTGAGTTATTAAACAAAAGTTGTAGCGGCAATAGCCCTTTACTTAATAGTACAAATTGTAATTGCTCAATTAAACCTAGTTGACCACTCGCGTACATATCAATCTGAACGAACTCCCTAGGTTTTACATAGCCAGCACTGGAACGTGTTGCTTCTGCAGTGTCTTTCGCTTCTTTTTTCCAGTCCATGTTCGGTAATAAATGTTTGCGACATTTATTTGTACTTGTGGTTGCGCGCGCGCGTATGTGTGTGTGTGTGTGTGTGTGTGTGTGTGTGTGTGTGTGTGCGTGCGTGCGTGCGTGCGTGTGTGTGTGTGTGTGTGTGTGTGTGTGTGTGTGTGTGGTGTGTGTGTGTGTGTGTGTGTGTGTGTGTGCGTGCGTGCGTGCGTGCGTGCGTGCGTGCGTGCGTGCGTGCGTGCGTGCGTGCGTGCGTGCGTGCGTGCGTGCGCGCGTGCGTGCGCGCGAGCTTTCGGGGTACTTCAATCCATTTATGGAAAACAGTCTATTGCGGGCACCATTGTGTGGAGAAGTCATGAATCACTGCAAAGCTGTCTTCATGACAGTGACACATCTATTTCGAAACACAAAAGGAGCGCTTACCTTGACTTCTCCCGCACAATTCAAATCTACTACATACAACTCTTATTAGCGTAAAGTTGAATAAAATAACGATCCGCCAAGTAAGTCGTGCATGCATTCTTTCGTTTAGGGGTAGTTGCTCGTTCGTGCCGTGTGCGCAGATGCATGGAGAGCTCATCGACAACTGAATTTCCAGAAAATGTTTTCAGCGGTTCTTTGTGTACACCATCAGGCTATTTTTCTGTATTTTGACTTTGATCTATACTCAGCACATGCAACGTGATTTATACCATATATGTAGCCGTGAAGCTGGCCTTGCTTTCTACGACTACCAGACACGTGTTTGCACAACTGCGACAACAAGCTTCCTTCATGAAACATAATTAAAGAGCGCGGCTGTCAAGTGGGGCAGTTGCAGCTAGAAACCGTGATACGCGTTGCGCAGTCCGGGCGAAAGGTGGAGCTAAATTCTTTAGTATCCCAGTTTACTCAGCAGCTACTATCTCATCTCGTCGTCGTTGGCTCTCAATTCAACGTAACCTGAACCGTCGGCTCGCCGCGATAGTCTGGACAAAACACGAGTTGCCCTTGAGAAAACCAGAGAAAAGCGAGTCAAGACAAAACGGTCGCAGGAATGTTGAGACTTGATCAACATTGGATAATTAAGCGAAGAGGGTCTGGTGCCAATGTTTCGACAAGTGGTATACCTACGCCAGGGCCAGAACTAGTCGTTTCAGCCCTGATGAAGACATGTTCTCTTTTCTACACTGTTTCCACGCTAAGGCTTCCGTTGTTCGCGCACAGCTGATCTAAGATGGACTCATTGCGCCGAAAGAGGTTATAAACCGAAGTTATTCTTCACCGTTCGACCATCCTTTCGTCTTTTTTAGTAATTTTCCAATTTCTTTAAAGTGCTAGAAATGCATGAAATTGTTCTGCGATGTCTCAGTGTGATATTTAAATGCCCCAACTGAGTCCTGCCTTTCACGTCTTGCAGTCCTTTTTTTAATAACGAGAAAACTTTCAGACTGCAGGATTTTCTACATTAAGTAATCCATTAGCGTCCAGTGTACTCCTAAAAGTACAGCATGATTTTCTTTTGTAGGCCTAAAAAAGAAACATACCGTTTTTGTTACTGCGCCATTTGTTAAGACAGGCCATGCCGAGACAACTAGATTGCAAATATTTGTCAGCTACAAAATGTTTAAATATCTTCATCGCCAGGCCCGAACACTGCAGGTAATGCTTTGCACGCTCCTTCTTTATACTTGTCCTTTAGAGAATATGCTTCACGAAGCTGACATGTGTGTGTAACTTTTGGGAAAGCATGGCGTAAACGTTGAATGCATTATATTCCGTAGAAAATGCATCACTATAGTGCCGGAAGAAAATTAATGCAGATGTACTTTATAAAGAGCCCTTAGCCTATACATAGGTTTGAGTGTTCTCGCTGCAAATACGATGTTTTTTTTTACCTTTATTGCAGCAAAGTATTTTTTGCTGGCTACAAAAACTTCAAAAACGCTTGCACGTATCAAAATAGTCGAAGTTTTGCCCAAAGGTGAACCATCGGTTCTGATAGCAAATTATTAGACAGCTACGCTAAACAAAGATAGAAGTTTTATCGGCCGTATAAACTCGTAAGCACTCGCTTACTAACTAAATTACCAAACATGGTGTCACGCGCACACAGGCAAGCATGAACACATCTCACTCGATGATCGCGGGCACGAGCTGTCAAATTGCTGGCGTGAGGAAGAGCGGCAGCATCAGGGTGCCAATTGCCCTTAGTGCTGGCTCTCTCTTAACTATGAGCTTAGCGGTGACAACACAGCTCGCACGAAGCCATCAGCACTCGGCAAACCTGGACTCGGTACCCACCGCAGATCGCTCTTGAGAAAGCGTCCGCTCGGCCGCGCTGAGCCGCGCAATTCGCAGCGGTCACTGGAGTAGCACCCCCTTCCCCCCTTACTGTGCCTCGCGCGCGATGAAAAATGGCGCGCTTCTTCTCCGCCTTCCTTCTTTGCGCACGAAAGATCTAGCCACCATTCTTTCGGCTCATCCTCGCCCGTTTTCATTCGCACTCTCAGCATACGGTGCGCGGCCGCGATGTTATTGCACTTGGGCTTTATACAGAACATCACAGCAGCGCCGACGCCGACGATGACAACGGAAGTGTGCCTGGAGTGTCCATACAATTTCTATCGCAATAACATAAAATAAGAAAAAAAAATTCCAACGAAAATGTGACCGACCAAATTGTTCAAGAGAATTTTAATGCAAGATCCTGACAGTCATCGGAGGAGATGCAGCCAGTATGTTGAATGCTGCAACCACCATTTAACCATGCACATGCTGAATGCTTTAGTCTTGTATGCCTACATCCATCATAAAATATCAATAATATTGTAATGCGGCGAGAAAAAGAGGTTGAAGAAGAAGAGGGCGACGATGGTCCTTGGGGAAAGTGGCAGCATTTCAACGAGTTTCTTCCCGATCGATCATCTCTGCAGCCTTCATGTGTAAATAAACACAGATCATCTGTAACAGTCTTGGGGAGGTGCGGGAGTTGATGCGTTGCTATTGCACGGCCAGCGCCGTGCTTTGGACCGTGCGGAGGAAGAGGAACTGAGCAAATTAAAGAGGCCGGAGAGCGCCTAGGTCCCAATTCGAGCCTGGTGAACTTGGACGTGCTGGTCACACGTCCCGCAGGGCCAGATACGTTGGGTGCCCAGCGGCTGCCGCAGCAAACCCATTTCCGGCACTCCTCCAGACACCAACGTCAGGCCTGGCGGCGCCTGCCGCGGCAGCAGCAGCGAGCATCCAGCAGTCGATTCCAGGTGTCCAAGCCCTCCGCGATAATCCAGCTGCGACTGCAGAACAGCTGCTTCCCGCCGGCACCTGTGGCCCCAACGATGATGATGCTCCTGGCGCATCCGGCCGCCACTGCCATCCTGGTTGCCCAGCAGGCTTTGCACCCACATAGTGGGTACGTTGGCCAGCTTGCTGGTGCAACTGCAGTGGGCCAGCAGAATTCCTTTGTCTGAATGAATCCACCGGATTAGGCAGGGGTTCTGTTACGTACTAGCACCGCAGAAAAAAAAGAAGCGCAAGAGTCGGGCCCGCCGCCGCCTTGCCCGGCAGTGTCTCTTCTTTGCTTAAAAAAAGACCTTACTCCTACTCTGTAAAGTGCTGGCTTCGTGAGCGAAAGACATTGGTTCTTGGCCTCGTCGTAAGCAAGGATGGAGTCCGACCGGACCCATGGAAGATTGAGACAGTCAGCGCCTCCATGGCAGTCAGCGCTAGTCGGTCGAAAGCTCCGCAGTTTTCTTGGATTATGCTCGTATTTGCACCGTTTTGTTCCGAGATTCGCTGACAATGAGCATTCACTGACGCCTCTGTTGCAAAAAGATGTACACTTGCTATTGGACACCAGAATGTGAGTTGTAGTTCTGTCAACTCAAGTTCCTACTTACGTCGGACCCTAACCTGCGTCACTTCGACCCTTCTTCACCCACCGAAATCCATACTGACGCCAGTGGGACAGGCATCGGAGCAGCGATCGTACAACAATACAGTGACGCAGAACGCGTTCTTGCTTATGCCAGTCGTCTCAGAAATTCTGAGCGAAATTACACTGTCACGCAGCCAGAATATCTCGTGGCTGTTTTTGGTGTTAAGAAATTTCGTTGTTATATTTATGGTCACCCATTTAATATAATCACCGAGCACCATTATTTATGCTGGCTTGCAAGTCTTCGAGATCCGTCTGGTTGTCAGGCACGATGTGCTTTATGGCTTCATGAATATGATCTTGTGGTAACCTACCGGAATGGCCGGCATGATGCTGACGCTGATTGCATCTCTCGCCTACCATCGGCAACGACACACTCACATGAGGACACCTGCTATAACTGTGTGGCTGCTATTGCTAATTATTTGCCGATGTTACCACTTTCGAGTAGAACAGCGTAAAGACATAAGCTTGGAACCTCTTTTTTTCGCGGCCACCCGTAGGTAGTGATCGGTTTTCTATACATGACGGCCTGCTTTAAAAAAACAAAACAAAAAAATGTCACAGTTTCGCCCTAAGGGCGAAGCAATGAATGCGATAGCAACACAGCAATGTCATACGAAGTAAGGTGAGCGGCTTTGGTAGCAATATGAATTGTAGTAAACATGAGCTGATTAGTAAGCAGGTGTGCTGCGGCGTAACCCAGCTAGCACAAAAGAGATATAATCATTCTTATTCATGGATATTTCGCTTTGACCGTCAAAAATCTAGATTGAAGAAGTCAACATCGAGAAGGATTCAATTGGGATGGAAAAATCTTGCTATAAGGCGGATTTTAGAAGACGTTTAAAATCGCTTGTTCTAGCAGCCTACAATTATTGATTTTTTGTTGTTGTTTTCTTTGTTCTGCTTTTTGGCGGGAAAAACGGACGTTGGTTTTTGTTTTTGCTTCGCCCTGTTAGAAGAGAGTGCAATCAACCCAGGCGCGGGTGTTTGCATTGTGGTGAGTGAGCACTGAAGGGGCAGCTGCTTGCTCTTTATGCTCATAATGAAGTCCACAATAAAGAAGAAAAGTTACGCTGACCTTTCAGACCGTCAGAAGAGGCGTAGAGTTAATGACGAACCGATATCTGCCAGTCCTGTTGCCACGAGTACCGTCCAATAAGTATCATGGTAGGTTAATGAAAGTAGTAACCATGCTTCTAGTGAAGTATCCTCGCCACATGAGGATGCTCAATCCAAGGACAGTTTTCACGAAAGTGACCTTGCCTTGAAAGGAGAAAATGAAGAAGCACATACGCAAGACATTTCTAGAGAATATTTTGTTCCACAAAACGACCCTCCTATGAGCGCGGGCATCGAAAATGGAGGTTCTTCGGACTATGCATCATCATCTGCAGAAAATCAGGCAAGTCTTTGTCCACGTAAATGTGTGGAATTTCAAAGATGGCTTGCATCATGGGTTACAAGTCACCGAATTCCGCTTGTCGCAGTTTCTGAACTTCTCCGGAAACTAAGCACCACTTTCGACGTTGATTTTGTCATCGACGCGAGGACATTGTTGAACAGTCCTCGATACACTTCAACGCGATCTGTCCCTCCTGGCGAATATTGCCATTTTCTTTGAAGGAAAATTTAGAACGCATGATTGCTGTGTTCCTGAGTGGCTGTCGAGGGTAGATCCCTTGACAACGCTCAGAGAATTTTAAATGACAATGTCAGCCAAGTTGGACTGACGGTTCAAACTGTAAAATGTTTGATATTGTTTGTCGCAGTTTTCGTTTTGTCTGTTTGGTTAACCTGTTTTACTTTGACCGAAAGGAAGAAAAAGACACCGTAGTCTAGTTGCTAGAGAACCGGCTGCTGTGACCCACGGCAGAGGTTCGATTCCATTATAGGTTGCACATCACTTTTTTGTATTATAAAGCGAGTTAGGAACCTACCTACCTACCGCAAAGTGCCAAGAATGAGGCATTAAAAAGTTCGACTTTTGTTATTTCAAATTATCTTTGTAAGGTGGCGCTAGCATTATGGTAGCAGCCGCATTTTGTATTTTCTTAGTTAAATTAGCTAGCATTTCTGTGCTTCAGGTACCGAGTACGAAGCCACACTGAGTATTTTTCTGCATTGCAGCAGCGTGTGTCGCAAGAGGATGCAGCGCCGCGACGTATCATAGCGGCTACCTGACAAAGCGAGGAGTGGCGCGACGGCTCATCGGCGTCATCGCTTGCGCCGACGCAGTCTGAGCAGCCAAGCGGACTGCGCTCTCCGCGCAGCTTCCCTCCAGATTGCGTAACTTTTGAACCCGCCGTTACATTGACCGTTATTTTTGTCAGGACCAGCCGTTAAGTTCCTGACGCGTATTCGTTCATGAACTGCGGAGCGCCAGACTGCCTTCCACATCTTCTTTGCTCACGTAAGTAGTCACTGCCACTTTGACACCTGTCGTGTTTAATTATTTACGGTTTTCAGGCGGGAGTTTTAGGTGGAAGTTTTAGGCGGTAATGAAGTTTTTCAATGAAAGCGCCTTGATTTTAACTGCAATCTCTAATATTGTTTAAGAGGCATGTTTACGTCTGCGTACGTTTCTTTTATTGTATGCGTATTCAGGTTTGCCAAAGCTGTCTAAAATTACCTCTGCGACGTTTCGTTGACCATTGATCGTTAGGAAGACGATGACATTCCCGTTTGGCGCAGAATGATTAGACGTGCTACGATCTTCGCGTAGCCACAGCATTCTTCCGTCAACGCTCTTGTGCGAGATCACTCGTGTGTTTTTCCGAGCGTGAAAGGTGCCCGCGAATACACGCAAAACTGCCGAACGACCTGGCCGCTCGAGGCAGTTTGCGTGTATTGGCAGGCACCTTTCACACTTGTAAAAACACTTTATGTAGCTCATATTGAGAAACAGAAAGCGGTATCAGGGGTTTCTCATGTTGCTTTACAATCTTCTCATTGACACTTTTGATCTAACTATAGTAATTGAGAAGTTAATTAATTAGAACTAATTATCTAACTAGGCGGAATGCAAAAAATAATCTGAGTATCTCCAACATTACCTTGGTTCTGTCCTGGTACGTGGCACTTGCATATTTTTAAAGTTTGGCTAAAGTTAAATGAAACACCCTGCATGTAGTGCACTGTTGCCTTGTTTTTTGTAACATAATCCGACAGTGTAGCTATTTACAGCATCTTTTTTTAGGATACCTAACATTTTTTGGCTTCAGTCATGCAACAAATAAATTTTGAGGTCGCACTGGCGTTTTCTTTTTGCAAGTCTGTGCAGTAACAAAATTCTGTTAAAAAAAGAAAAATTCCAATATACAGTTGTAATAGGCACTGCTGTTACATTATAAACATAGATACTCCGAGTTTATCAGCATAACAATAAAGAGTTTTTTTGTAACTTACTATGCAGGCACATACCTACGTGCAAGAGAGAAGGCGCGTGAGGGTGAAGACACCGATCATGTACCCTCTACAGGTGCCAAACGGGCAGACGAAAACGCCGCCGCCCAAAGGGCCACCACGAAACTCCTGAACTCCAAGAACCCAGGTAACTGTTATTTCATATTAAAGTCGTACGAATTAAATTTTCAGCGTGATACATATACAGTCGTATCTCGATAATTCGAACTCGAAGGAGCCCGAAAGTTTGTTCTAATTAAAGGAAAGACTTATTTCTGAAGTATTCGAGCACCACAGCACGACGTACGAATGCAGTCGTTAGATATCACGGCGCGCAAGCAGATGGCGAGTAGGGGCCACGAGACTGCCCACGTCGAGCAACGCTCGCAGAAAACGATGCTGTAGGGAGCGGGCGGCGCCAGCACGGCGGCGCCAGGCGCGCGCGGACACGTCAAAGGTGAGGGAGGAGGGCGTCAGGGAAGTGGATTTGGCTGAGCAGAGGTGACCCCGTCGCTTCGGTGGCTCCCCTCACTCTCCCTCTCAACTCCCTCGTAGCTCCCCCACCTTCGACTGTCTCCGTGCGCGCCCGCCGCCAGCCCGGCGCCAGCTTAACCCTCTCCCTTTCTTTTCCTGCCGTTGAAGCGAGCGTTGGTCGGTTGTGAGCAGTTTCGTTGGCGGGACTGGGCCTCCGTCGTAGCTCCTCTGCGTCGCAGCCGCAGCGTTGAGACATCGACTCGAACACGCGTGTTACGGCGCGACGACGTAACGGCGACCATGCCATTTAAGAGAGAGAAATTTACGCCGCGGTTCTTTTTCTTTTATTGCGATAGAAATTATATGGGCACTCCAAGCGCATTTTTGCCGCCGTCGTCGTCGCCTTGATAATCCGTATAAAGTGCAACGGCGATGAAATCGTCGCCGCGCGCCATGTGGGTTTTAGTGTGTGGGCTCATTTCGGTGTAAGCAATAAATTGCATATGCAAGCACTCTAGATCATAATTGATATATAAACTGCACGAGCTTAACCTTTAACCCATTGCGTAACTATAATTATGTCACCAAGGTCAAAGTTAGTGAAACTGGGTGGAAAATTACGGCTTATGTTCCCACCTTGTGTGTGGATGACTCACTGTTTTTGTAAAAAAAATTCTTTACAAGTGCTTGGCAATGTTATTGTGTGGAGGTTTTCAAACAGGCAAGTCATAGGCGTGCAACATTTTAATGGTTTAATTACAGCAACTGAAGTTCTTACTGTATATGCTTGAAGCAGCCGTTCTGCAAATAGTCGCTGTTACTTAAGGTTGCACTCGTCTGCTGTCTTTTATTTTTTAAGGAATCGCAATATATTTGCTCAATTTGAAGTATGCGATGTGTTTGATAGACTGGTGTTTAGGTATATGCTCAAGCCTGCGCCATTTCTGAGTTGGCTATGTCATCTGTGGCAAATAAAATTGCGGTGGTGTAACAATGCTGTCACACTGAAGCTGTGCCTTTGCAGAGCCACACTTACCTCTTTTCTCGTACAACATTATCAGAAATGCATTATCTATTCCTTTCTTTGAATGCTAATTGGCACCTACTTCGCACGTGTTTAGGAGGCTGCTGTCATCTACCAGTCGCCAACTAGTCAAGACAACAGCCTCCTGAAAGCTAGCAAAATAGCCGACACTTACACTGGTTGGCGATTGTACATGCAACACCTTCAGTTAGATGTAAAGTATGTCTTCAAGGCAACAGAAGGGAATTTCACTTGTGATCGGTTAATGTTAGAACCATGTTAATAAAGGTGGAATGCTCGAAAACTTTGTGCTTGGACCAATATATTGTAGTGCTGCCCATTGCCAAGATATATTGCAGTGCTTATTGCCAATGCATTGAAAAACTATACGTTCACTAAGAAAAGTGTGCTTCAATTAATATACGTTTTACATATGCCTAATGTTTTTGCAGTAAGAAGACCTGCTGAATTAAGGAGCTACAGCCCAGCAGCCTGTTCGAAACCAGGTTTATCAAGGTCGATACCTGTAATGGACGTTACCCGGAGGCACTCATATTTAATGTTGATTGCTAGCTTGTCTAGTCGTGTTTACTTTTTGCAATAAAAAATGTTATTGCTGTATATGTTTCGTGTATTGCACAAGCGCAAACCTGCATGCCGCCGGCCGGCGAAACGCCGCAGGGGCATGGGGAGAGGGAAGGAAAGGGAGACGAGGGGGGCGCTAGAGGGGAGGGTGAAAAAAAACGGATGTCAAAATCCTGATTGTAGCAGGATTCAATCTGTATTTTTTAAATGCTTCTAATGGTCTTACAAAATCCCATTTCAAGACAGGATTTTTCGAAACTACTTTAAGCAGGATTCTAGAACTTCTTGCAATAGTCATATCCGCCGGACATTAGCAACGATATACGACCGTTTTTCACCTTCTAAACGGACTGCACGGATTTTTTAGTGCGTCTTTCAGACGTTCATTTAGTCTTGGCGAATCGGTATGGAAGCAGTTTTCTATCGCTTTTGTGCTAGCTGGGATTGTCCTATTCAGCAACAATGGGGACAAATTACAGCAAACGATTGAGGACCTTAACCGATAAAGTGTAAGAGCGGGGTTGAAGATTATTGTGCAAAAAACAATGTTCAATAGCCTGTCAAGAGAACAAGAATTCAGGATCGCAAGTCAGCCTCTAGAGCCTGTAAAGGAGTACGTTTATCTAGGTCAATTACTCACAGGGGACCCTGGTCATGAGAAAAAAAAAGTTTACAGAAAAATAAAATTGGGTTGGAGTGCATACGGCAGGCATAGCCAAATGCTGACTGGGAGCTTACCATTGTCGTTGAAAAGAAAAGTGTACAATCATTGCATTCTAGCGGTGCCAACATATGGGGCAGAAACTTGGATGTTAACAAAGAAGCTCGAGAACAAATTGAGGACCGCACAAAGAGCAATGGAACGAAAAATGTTAGGCCTAACGTTAAGAGACAGGAGTAGAGCGGTGTGGATCAGAGAACAAACGGGGATAGCCGATATTTAAGTTGACATTAAGATGGGAAAATGGAGCGGGGCAGGCCATGTAATGCGTAAGATGGATAAGCGGTGGACCATTAGAGTTACAGAATAGATACCGAGAGAAGGAAAGCGCAGTCGAGGACGGTTGAAAACTTGGAGGGGTGATGAAGTTAGGAAATTTGCAGGCGCAAGTTGGAATCAGCTAGCGGAAGACAGGGGTAATTGGAGATTCCAGGGAGAGGCCTTCGTCCTGCAATGGACATAAATATAGGCTGATGATGATGAAACGGAAGCATCAATGTTGCGTCCAGGGAACCGGCAGCTGCTTTGAGTGGCTACCAGACGCAAACACACCACATTGACAGATCGTTCGTTTGAAGCTTTACCATCGTTTGTTGGGCGGTAAAAAGACGATCTACGAGTATTTTCGGAAACCGGAGCAAAAAAATGTCACAGTTTCGCCCTAAGGGCGAAGCAATAAATGCGATAGCAACACAGCAATGTCATACGAAGTAAGGTGAGCGGCTTTGGTAGCAATATGAATTGTAGTAAACATGAGCTGATTAAGTAAGCAGGTGTGCTGCGGCGTAAGGAGACCGACATGAAGAGAGACTCGATGACCACGAGAAGGCGCGTGTGAAACGGTGGTGTTGATGAGCAGCGCTTTCCGTGGGCAGCGCGTGCGAAGGGACACACCTGTAGCGCTGCACTGCCGATCCGGGCAGCATTGCATGTGTGGCGTGCGTTGGAAAATGTGGCCCGACTATTACTAACTGAATGAACAAGCGTGGTTTGAGCGCGCACAAACAAACATGAATAGATCACACTGAATGACTGCAGGCAACGACTGTCAAACTCTGGCAGCAAGCGGATACGCCGCAGCGGCAAGGTACGTGCGGTCTATCGCTTCAACGGAAACTGAGCGGCGAATGCACGGCGCATAAAGGTCAGAGCCGTGTGGAGATAAGAGACGGTGCGGACGAGCGACGAGCGCGGTTGTTGGCAGCGTAGAAGTGCGTCCCCCCCCCCCCCGCGCTCCCTCCGGCGCTGGCTTCCCGCTTCCTTGCTTGCGCGTGGGAGATTGAGTGCGTTCGCTCTCCGTGATAGCGCGCATCCCCGCACGCTTCCGCTCGGGCATACGGCACGCGGCGAAGATTTTATCTATAGGGAACCTCACGGCGACGGCGACGACGACGGCAACGCCGACGGCAGAAATCAGGTTGAAGTGCCCATATAATTGCTATCGCAATAAAAACAGTTCAAGATCGAGCTTCATATTCCCCAACTTCTCTCACGCTGTAAAAACTGCGTCAATGACCTCACTGTGGGTTGTCACTGACATCGCAGCTTTTATTTTACACAGGGAAGCTGTATACCTCTAGTTGGTCAGAAAATTTCGTGGCGTTAACACAAAACGCCATACCCCATGCCAGCTGAGCGATAGCTTCGCCGAGCTGGGGGAGAGAGAGCTGAGAGAGAGTGAAAGCAGAGTATAAAAATGATAAGTGGTTCTTGAGGGAAAGGGAAAGGTTGGCGCTATCTTCTGCAGCCCTTGAGGGAGCACGGCTCAGCGCCAAGTATAAAAATAGCATCGCGCAGCATAGCGATTGCGAGAGAGAGGAGGAGTGCGGTATGTAGTAGTGGGGCGCGTAGACCTGCTGTAGACGCCGATCGCGTTTATGGGCGTTCGCGCCGAACGCGCCTGGTGTCCGTTGACTGCAGCCGATGCCTCTGGGGGGGGTTGCGACATCGACGACACAGGCGCTCTTTTTGCTGCCCGTTTCGGTTTCAAGGAGCCTGCCAATGGGAACTAATTGTTCGCGTAGCTCCCACATGAACTTCGCTATTTAAAATTTGTTCGTTGAGATAGGTAGCGTCGAGGATGGGCCCCAAATTACTCATTTTCTGTAGCCACCTATTGTTGATAATTAAAAAGTTAATTATCAGAACTTCGCTAATTAGGCACTTAAGTGCGGAAATTGCTCTGTATCTAGAGGCCGCCAATCCGTACACTCGAATGCTAAACATAACGTGATCGAGGTATCTATCTTGCTCATTTTAAAAATTTGGTGCAGCTAAAAAAAACACCCTATATATATATATATATATATACTTGGTGACGTCACCACACTGTTATATATAAAAGGGAGACCCATCTAAAAACTCATTCATTTCCTTTTAAGACCACCATGGGTAGACCATGGAAATTAATGACACCAGAAGAACAGAGTAATACAATGCTCGACCATGTGTGGTGTTTGATACAGCTTCATCCTCACGATTTGTTTATTTAAGGGTGCATCGGAGGGCCTGTTAGAAACAATCATTAACGTTAGCTTTAACCACTTGAAGCCTGATGTTCAAGCGGCGCAGCCCGCTACTTGAAAATTTTCAAGCTGGCGTCGCTGCTGGGCTCTCACATTCATATCGTCGTGTGGTACACGCCAGCCACCCCCTTGACTTGGCCTCTAAGTAAAAGTGGAATATAATCCCTGTTTCAAAAACATACGTCACACAGCAATAATTTCCGAGCACAGAATTTGTACCTACGATATTTTAAGAATCTTCATTACAACCTTCTGTTGCTCCGCAGGAGTTTACCAGAGGCACAGTAATAGGCCTGTGGGACTCCACGCCGTCAGAATTCTCGGCTGGGGCACTGAAAACGGCGTTCCCTATTGGCTCGTCGCAAACTCCTGGAATCAGGACTGGGGTGACAAAGGTGAGTGTCGCGACAAACACGACTTCTTAGCTTAAGTCAAGATAAGCGCTGGCAGATGGAAGCACAATATGTGATAAAAATTGGATGAACCGGGTAAACTGCCTGAGACATTTTGATCTTTGTCAAAGGCAGCCTTGTCATCCTTAGCGTGTTGATGAACCCAATCGTACTATCGCTAAGAGTGACAAGAACCGACGTTGACAAAGATAGGTCCTCGTATCAAAACGTTGGCCAGTCTGTCTGAGGAGTTTTACCGTGGTTCGTCCAACATTCATCTCCTTGTTAAGGCCGCATTACATGGGCTGAAAAACAGGGCTGAAGCTATTACTTGTGTTATGCGTACCATAATTACACATTCAGTTTGGCGGAAAACTTGGGTAAATATTTCTTAGCTGCGCACAAAAGTGCGCTTAGACAATCGTTTTTAAAATGCTCAAGTATGGTAGAGAGTAGGTGCGGTTCAACTCGACCGCAGTTAGTACGCGTATGAAACTAAAGGGTAAGAGAGCGCTTTCTTAAAGCACAACCTACAACTGTGACCTCTCGGTACACATGCATGTACACACCAGAAAGAACATAGGGCACATGTCTTGCACCTTTGCTTCGTAGCGAGTGGTAAACTCTGATATATGGATGGCTCCTACACGCGCATTTATGATTATTTCTTTGCTTGCACGCCCGTTGCAACTATACAGAAACCATAACCTACGGCTTATGATTTCATGCTAACAGTTCATGAGGGTTGCACCGAAGTGTTCTAATTGAAGGCTTCTGGATAGGTTATTACAAACGTATCCGTTAATATGAACGTTAATACAAGCGTTAGATGATTATAAACGAGGGGGGGTGGCACTTTAGCAAGACCTTTGCTCAAACTACGATCCTTATATGCTGCGTTCAACGATATATGTTATTTCCACACTATCAGCCGCCTAAGCCAGGCGCAGGCGCGTAGTATACAAGAACTCTTCAGAATACCGTAGATGATACCAGACGGTATATAGCTAATCGTCGTGTTTCCATTTTTCCCGCAGGCTACTTCAAGATTCGCCGTGGTAACGATGAATGTGGCATCGATGACTACATCAGCGCTGGTATTCCCAAGGAATCCAGCGCATATATGGACGTCAGAATGTGGACTGGAGATAAAAACCTGGCTTGATTTTTTGCCCCATAAACGGTTATTTTGGTATGGAGTAATTGGCAATTATGTGATAAGAGCTCATTTCTGTGAGACACACAACGCACCTTCGATTTCGTTGATGCCCAAACACATTAACCTTCACATTTATCGGACGCACGACGATCTATCTAATCGGACTTTTATCTTTTCTCGTTGCAAATGATATCGCTCAGAATGTTAGTCATTCCTAACGTGTACTTGTTGCAATTGCTAGAACATTCATTTTCATTTTCGTGCAAAAGCTTTTTGAAATGATAAGATATGGGTATCACCATAATATTGATTTCTGTTTTGCTCAAAATCCTAAATTCCGCTAAATACGCTGTAATTAAGCAACCGGAAACATTTCCTTACAATGTTCACTGCCGCAGCGAGCTCACCGAAATTCGATGACGAAGGAAAATCTTGGTTAACTGATACGACCGGCCTTGTTTTGAATACAGATTACAGCGAGCATGGTTCATTGATACGACACACCTATTCTTAGAGGCGGCGTCTATAGTCATGTAACAAAGGCACACCGGGGAATAACAAAGATAACATTTAATTGTCTTCCGCTACGGAAGGCGGAAAACCCTCATACTTCTACCGGTGGGCGTTTGCTGCTAAAATGCTCTTGAAAGCTCATATGCTCATCCCTAACTCGAAAGCTATTTACATGGCCAGCACCGCGGACAATATGTTCCTATTTGACTTAATTATCAGTCGCTCCACCAGAACAAAACATATGCAGATACCCACACAATTGCTGGCGTGTTTCGACTTCGTGCTTTGGTACTGCCGACAAGCAAACAGATAAGCCGTATGCGAGCACTCCAGCAGGTATACGTCGAGAAGTTGAGCCTTCGCTATTCCACTGAGATGCGACATGCTTACCAGCAATGCTGGTGGATTTTTTCATGAATCCCTCCTTAGATTATATACAGCGCTTTGCGAAGGTTTCCTTTGATATAACCTTCCTGGCCTGTATGGCATCTCCCAAAGGTACATAAATAGCCACATTATTCCATTTACCGCTTTCCCCAGCACAGGGTAGCCAGCCGGTACTTACACTGGCTAAGCTCCTTGTCTTTCCTTCCCTTTCTGCCTCTATATTTCAAGGAATGCAAGTGCGAGTGTTATTGGTATGCCTTGGTCTCCCGAGGAACTTATCAACAATGTACACACTAACGGACAAATTTTACAAAACACACAAATTTTACAAAACGCAGCAATCAAATCACTTTCTTTTTCGATATGCTGCCAGAGTCACCGAACCCTCTTTGCTGACACATATCTTTCTGAAGTCATCGCACTACTCCCACCTGACTACCGGAGTTTTTCTGCCCCTTAACTGAGTCATTGGAAGTTCTCTACTTGGTTTATCATTACAATCATGCCAAGAATTACCTGCAAACAAAGATCTCCTGGGCCAACATTGAGTTATATTACGCTCTAACACATCTCATCCTTCTGCGAACAACGTGGTTACATTGACACTGGTGGCACTGATTCATCTCTCATAGCTGTGTAGATCCCACCAACAAGTGTCGCGATTTCCCGGAAGCTCAGCAGCAGTACATCTTCCACCACCACGGAGCTGACTGCACTGAAATCAACATTCACTGACATCTTGAAGCAGCCAGCGAGCTCCTGGGCCACCGTTACAGACGCACATGCTGCCCTGTTATCCCTAAAATCCCCCCCTGCCGATAACCAGCTTATCTACGACATCAAATGCTTGCACACCGAAGCATGTGGTATGAAGCACACTGTTTTTCTACTGTGGCTGCCTTCTCACTGCACAGTAGCGGGTAATGTACATGCGCACTGCGCTGCTGGTTCAACAGACAACTCTGATGACCCACTCCGAATACATTTCTCTACAAGTGATGGTTCAGCTCTTGTGTCTTGGGCCACGACTGGCTCAGAAAAGCAAATCAGTACGAGACTATTCGCGCTTCCGATACCATGTGCGAGTTTCGCACGTGGTGCAAGCACTAAACACTGACCGCTTCCTACTTAAACCAACAGGTGTGTAAGTAGGAACAGGTAAGGTCACAGGTGAGGTCACCAGTAACGTGCGACGTGCGAGAAGTCATACCTCACTTAATTTGCTTTTGCAGGCTATTTATTCTAAAGAGAACAGCCTTAATGTCCGCACTGAACATTCATCAAAGACTGTCATTTCTCGAGCTCTACGACACGTTATTGACCCGTGGACTAACGCTGTCTGCGCACCTCCCAGACGTAGGCATTTTTCAACTTCTCGAGAGACTACATGGTCTCGTTGACAGACATTAGTTCATTGAGTGTTTTTGTGTGTTTTGTGTGCGCTCTGTGTCTGTGCCGGGAGCACTGTTCATATCATTTCATTTTTAATCATACCCATCTGGAGCAGCATGTTTTGCCTGTCGCCAGGCGAACCTCCTAAGCATACATTAAAGAACCTCGCTCACTCAAGAACCTCGCTCAAAGTAGATGAAGCGTGAACTGACCATTTATGACGGCACGCTAATGTCAAGTTTCATGCGTTTCATATTATTTCATTTCATTTACACCGCAGGTGCGAGCAGTGGTTACCTTGAAAGGGTGCCGCAGTTTTTTAGCACTGCCAAGTTTACCCAATCGATTGACTGCGTTTTAGGTACATGCAGCGTGTTTCGGATGAGAGTGATGGAAAAGGCTTTAACGTACGCTCAAAGCTTTTACACAACCATGGGGCTTATGTCAGTCATTCCCAGCAATCATCATCATCAATCTTACGTACGCAATTATACATCTTTTATACGGGGTGTTTTTTTTTTTTTCGTAGAATACACATTTCTTTACAATAAGGCAGTGAACCAGGCGTTCTTGCAGACGAGTTCCGAGGCGAGGTAGACTTACTTTTCTGCTAATAACGTGAGCTTCAGAAGACCAATTAACAATAAGTATTAGTTAACCTTTTTATACGTTCCTTAGAGGCACTTGTAGAAATAGCGAATTAGAAGGCAGTCACATTTTAGCGTACCCTCATTTTGAAAAAAAGGAACCTTCAATTTAGCACCTAATTCGTGATATTTATCATCGAATTTCAACGGTAAATACAGGCAATATGAAAACCGAGCGCCGCGGGGTCGCAGGAAAGGCGGTCCCGCGATAATATCAGAACAAAACGTCCCGTGACGACAAGCGCGAGGAAGTTTGAAACAATGTCAAAGCCTGTCGCGGCAGCTACTGATATGGCAGGTATTGCCTGGAGAGCAGGTGCGGCTGTGTGCATGCTGGTCAGGATTTGTCGCGACACTGTTATCATTCAAACTTCGTCATACACTTTTATACGGGGCTTTGCCGCCTGATGTGCAGGGGTACGCGCTCGGTCTCAATATTGCCTCGACTGAGCTTTGGAATTCGATTATGAATATATCGAATTAGGTGCAATTTATAATATTTAAAAAACAATGGGTCTGCATTAAAATGTGATTGCCTCCAAGTTTGCCATTTAGTCAACTGCCCCAAAGACACTGTTAAAAAAATTTACGAATTTTTGTTAGTCTTCTGAAGCTCACGTTCTTAGTAGCAAAGTATGTCCACCTCGCCTAGGAACTCGTGTGCAAAAAGGCCACATTCGCTGCGCTCATAATTTTTTAATACAAAATATGTACGCTAATATAAAAAAAACACCCTGTAGATTACCATGTGCTCAGATCGGGACGGGAAGCTTGCAGCTTGTTTAAAGGGCACCACGTACACGATTTTATATATGCAATTTAGTAATGCTACTCGTTGCTTCATATATATGGTAAACTATAATTCATTTGAGGGGCAATACTCAATAAGAACACATCAGGAGCGCAACTGCCACTCCTGAAATTAACACCGTCGAGCGCTGTTACCGTGGTGAGAATGAATTCTACGACCGGGTAGCAACCATGGTACATCAACGGCCGCGCGGTCTACACCTATCGTGCGATCCACCTGGTGCGCCATACTATTAGCCCCCAAAATTACCTACAGGGGCGCTCCGAGCGCCACTCGCATTAGGTCAGGGCTAAGACTCGCGCCTGTCGTCTGGTTCAGTTCGAGTGGTGTCCGAAATGTCGTGTTTTCGTTTGTGCGCTCTCGTTCCCTACGCTCGTACACTTATGGCGGTCCTCTCAAACATATCTTTACGATATCTTTGTTCATCAAAATTATTGCACGGAGCTTACTTCATAGACAACAATATATTTCTCAAAGGCAACGTTACAGTGCCGGGCGACGTAGTTCAGTCCAGCCCAGTGCAGTTTCTTTTATTTTATTTTTTGATGCATAGTATTACACTATGCAGCGGTAGCTCACGTGAGTATAAAGCACAGACGGGAAAACAAAGGAGGGAACAATCCAGTTAAGCGACCTAGCGACTTACTTGCCGTGGTTGCAGCAAGCGTGTAACAAACGCTGGCTATGTATACGACTTCTGCAACAATTACCTTGATTTTAACCCGCTACAATTTCTTTGCTCACATCGATTCGTTCATGGTAAAATATCGCATTTTTGAATTTCTTCACAGAAACGTTGGGCAGTAGCACGAATATCGAACACTGCAGTCTAACTGCAGTGTTAGCTGAACTACATCCACATTGAACTAATGCTGCAATTGAGATTTTCGACTGTTTGCAGCACACTAAAGGCACTGACCAACATTTTTTTCAACGCTATACGTTAAAATCAATAGCGCAAACATTGAACTAACGCTGCACTCTAGATTCCGCCAGAGCTGCTTTCTTTTTACAGCGGCTGTATATGGATGGCTAGGCGAGACCAAATCCGTCCGTCCGATGTGCGCGGAAACTATCATCATCCGCAATGGTTCGAGCGTCGTCGTCTTCTGGCACAGCTGGCTCGCTGGCACCCTCGGCGCAACCGCGCGAACGCGCTCGTGCCACTGCCCCCGCGTTCGTCGTCATCGGCTTCTCCCACAGCTGGCTCCGTTGCCGCTCATCATCCAGTGTAGAATTCCACTTCTCCTCTGTCGTCGTAATGGGGAGGCCGCGTTTACGGGGGTATGAGTCATTGCATAAGGGGGTATGAGCCATTCATTGTCTGACGAGACGGACAGATTTAATTTTGAAGCAATTTTTTTAAGAACCGCAAGCGGCAATGCGACAATGGCGGACTGTGGGCATACCGTCAGTGACGTCGTTCTCTCCGTCGCAGCTGAACGTGTTTGTAACCTCGTTAAGAAACACAAAGACGTAACCAATAATTGAGAAAGCCTTTAATGAACCGTTGGGATTAACCCAGTGATAAACACCGGGGCCACACGTTTCAGCTTCACTGGCAAACCATCTGTTTGGATTGCTTGGGCGGCGACTTTTTACAGCGAAGCTGTTATGAGCTCACTCTTCGATGGTCGCGTCCGGCAATAAAAAAAAACTCATTGGCCGTATGCTGTATGTGCGAGTTAAAGCGCGCGAGGGCGAGGGACGCGCGCTTTCACGGGGAGCGAACGCACGGCGCAGAGCAAACGCGACTTTCCAGTGGAAGGGGAGCGGTGGGCGAGGAGGGCATCGAGGCACCCTAAGGAGCCTACATGCAACGCCGGCGTTGCATGTAGGCTCCCTGATGATGATAAGTGGTTCTTGAGGGAAAGGGAAAGGTTGGCGCTATCTTCTGCAGCCCTTGAGGGAGCACGGCTCAGCGCCAAAATGTAGGCTCCCTAAGGTACCCTAGACTGTGCGTGTGCGTGCCCGCTCGCCCACTGCGGCGCATGCGGGCAGGCCTGCCAGCCTGTGCCGTCGACTCTCTCTGGGCTCTCGCCCGCCTCTCCCCTAACAGTGTCGACAACGGTGTTTATCCGTTCCGTCACGTAGCCAGCGTTTTGACAGTGGTTGTGTGCGGTCACACAAACAACGCGCACAACTGTTGTCGACGGCGGCGGCGTTATGCCCGCGTTCTCATAGAACGCGCGCGGCGTCGGTCCTTCTCCCATTGGTTTGTTTGCATGTTGCAAGAGTGGGGGGGGGGGGGGTGGGGGTCCGCATGAATCGGTTAAGCCAAAAACAACCGCGTCCGTACGTTATACAAATCATCGCATACGTTTGTTGTTGTTTTTTTCCGCATTCGTAAAGAGCGGAGAGCTTACCGCGTGCATTGCACAAACTTTCTCTCGTATTTTACTTTCCCCTACCATTCGGAACCTGCGTGATACCTCATCCACGTCGAAAATGTCTGCCGAGCAAAAATGAGAATTGCTTTGATCATTTCTATAATTTCTTTCTTCTCTATTTTGTCGTCTCATTATGGCTAATGGCCGTCCCGCTATAGAATTCAGCTGTGGGATCCGGAAGTTCACTTGCTACAGCCTTCGCACTTCGGGCTCGAAACTACTTGTCATCTGATGACGACATCACCGGGTTATTGCTGCCCTAAAGCAGGATTAGGCGATGCTTCGTTTTACAAGTTTCATATGAGATGATATGCAAAGTATGAGAGTTTTGCAACGACGGAGGTACAAGGCCAACACAGATGGTCTCCTCTGAAATTCAGTTTCATGTTAACTGGAACTTCTTGTCAACAAAAAGTTCCGAGGTTACCATATTTTTTTTATGACTGACTGATATACGTCGAAAACCTCATCAACAAGTTGGTCTATTTGGGTAATGCGGTGAATATTTAAAAAAATCAACAACGCGGAAAATGTTTACTGCAGAAGCCGCGAGACACCTGCCATTCCGTTGCAATTCATTTGGCAGAACATCGGGAAAAAAAATCGGTTCACCCCTCTCCAGCGGAATTCTTCATAACATGAAAGTGAAAGTGTGCATTCTAAGAAGCTGTGACAGCTTCTTTGTACGTTCACAAATACAAGTCCATAAATGTGCAGTCTCTATTAATTACAGTTTCGCTCGAAGGGCGAGGCAATCACAATGACTGCAAGAACGCGAGGACTGCGCTACTGTGCACCGGAAACAGCACCCCGGAGGCTAACAGCGTGATAGGCATATTCGATGCGACGGTGACTACGTATGTGGCGAAACCTCGCGTTTGAGCTCCGGCAGCACTGAGCGTACCCGACCATACACATGTTTAAAGGTGCGCAGACGCGCGAAAACGGCGCGAGTCGCCGCGGCCCCTCCGCTCGGTGACGGTTGTTGAGGATCACCTTCGAAAAAGCGCCAGAAATGCGCCGTGAACGCCGTCGCATGTGACAACGTCCAAGTTAGACCACAAGGCGCTACTATCTTCTATACTATACTTCTATAGGGGTCCCGGGCTGCCATGCATGTTTTTTACGGGAATCGCTAAGTGATAAAACAAATGATACTTGAATAACCTCATTAAAACAAATATACGTCATCAAGATCGTAATTCATCTCATAAAGCAAACCTTTCTACCCTACTTCCCTACCATTAGGTAGGCACAAAACGGAAAATATCGCCAGCTCGCGGATTTGCTTGATGATGATTGCTGACGTAAGTACGCGTATGGTGTACACGGCACACCTTTTAGGTGGAGCCTGACGTCAAACACTTTCGTGCTAAAACTATGGCTGCGAACCACACCTTGTAACATATCAGTTGCCAGTCGTTTGACCATACATTGCAAAAAATTTTGATCGTACAATACTTCACACTGAACTTGCAGGCATTTTTTGTTTCACTATATTTATGGAAAGACACGGCGCATCTATGCATTATAAGAGCAATAGACTTATTCAACTGATCATAGCGTGCGATACAAAAGCCGCAAATATTCGTCACCATGGTTAAAAAAAAATCGCAGTCTCGCCCGAAAGGCGAAGCATACATTGCGATAACAAACTAGTGGACAGCTATACGAAGTAAGCATAGTACTCGTAAGCTTTATGGGCCTATAAAAACGTGTAAACATAGGCATACTAACTAAATTAACAAGCAAGGTGTCACGCGCGCACAAGCAAACATGAACGCATCTCACTCGATGGCCGCGGAAACTCGCAGTGAAAAGGCTGTGGTGAGTAATCGCAGCAGCAGCAGCGAGCGAAGTGACCTCCTTCCTGCTACTCGCATCAACGCAACCTAAGCCGCGAAAACACAGCGCAGGGAGGAAGGACTCTACCCCCACCGCAGATGGCGTTAGATACAGCCGCCCGGGCGGAAGCGCGTGGCTATATAAAAATTTAAAAAAAAAACAATCACTCGTGCTCCTCTCCGAGCCTTTCCGGTATCCCCAGCGGTCATCGTGATGTCACCAGGATGCACCTGCTGATGTCAACGGGGGCGACGATGTCGATTGGTCGAGCAAGAACCTACGACTTCCGGTTAGTCTGCTAGCAGGTACGCGCGCTAATCCGCGTCGTGTTGCTCTCTTGGGCGCCCTTGCGAATCGGTAATTACATCCCGCAACTCTAAGTGCCAAATCGGTCACGTTCCAACACAGTCGTGCTTAGCGGTCTGATTAGCTGCGCGAGCAGTGTCCGACAGTGTTGACCTTTCTAGACGTGTGCACAACACAGGGTCCATAGCGGCACGCTTCGCATGAGCACGGGCCGTCACGGCAGCAACAGCGGGTAGCCGAGAAGCGCGAGTGGCGGCTAAGAACCGTCGACGGTATATCGGCCCGGTAACTCGCCGCACGCCGTTTGCCATTCGCGGGCCGACGAACGGAGAGTAGCGAAGGAAAGAGCGAAACGAGCGAGGGCCCTGTTTCGATCAGACGCGTGTAACTCCGCTATTACGGCACCATTTCGCAAAAGTTCTCGCGGCTACGTGTTCGTTGTAGACTCGTGCACAACTTCAAACCACAACTCAATTTCGAGCTCTGGGTGGTTTAGAGGCCCTTTAAGCATGTCCCGGGACCTTATAATGCTGTAACCCAAATATAAATTTGAGAAAAGATGAACGGATTTAGTAGTAAGGAGCTAAATGGTTGTTTTAATAGAGACCAGTGGCTAAGTGGCGATAGGCAATGAGAGCAAGAAAAGCTAAGTCATTTCCCTTCAGCACCGGAAAGCACAACTTCCACAAACGAATACGGCTCACTTGCTTTTACTGCTCGAAATGCGATTGATCGGTCGCACCCGACGAATGTTCACTCTAACAAACATTTCATTAAGCAAGCCAGGGCTTATTGCCCGTTACATTTCAGCAGCTATTGCGTCACAGTTTCCCATTACCGGCAGAAGATTTTTGTTTAGAATACCCTTTAGTTCCGATGTGATGATCAGCTTTAACAAAGTCCCTCGTGTGATCGCCCGATTGCACCTTATATGGTTCGTAAGCACGCGACCAGGATAACTTCCCCATAGGGGGATGGGGCGGGCACAGAGATACGGGTTCGTAAGTCTTCGAAAACTGGTGTGGTTAGCGTAGCTAAGCCAGAAGAACGCCACGTTGCAATTAATGAAATGAGGTGAGAGGCGGTAAAGAAAAATGCTCTTTCACCAAGAGGGCGCCACCAGCTCTCAATGCTTCCGGACGTGCTCGCTTCGAGCTCCCAAGAACATCCATCAATTGTTCAGTTTCCTGCACCGGAACCTCATCATCTTCGTACGAGAGGTCAGTCAACATCTTTAGATCTACTGGAACGTGAAAAGTGACCTTTACACTCAGTTCCCATATAACGGTGACCAGTTTTGTGCCTTAGCCGATGGCCTCGCCACGCTAACCCTAGCTGCACGAGACCGAACGCTCGTGCACGTGCGCTGCCGGCCTCGCGGCGGCCAGCGCCGCTGGCACGCGCCCAGCATGATGGACACGCGAGAGACCGAAGAACGATCTGACCAGGACTGGCAAACCGTTAGAGACGCTAGTAAGCGTCTTGAAGAACACATCACCATAATCGTGAAAGTCACCGACGGTACCGCATTACAAGAACTCCCACCAGACTGTGTTGGACCCAGTGTTGTGCACGCAGCGGCTTTGACAACTACGGAAAAGAAAGATACCTACGTGAAGGTGAGGACTGTACAAAACCTAATAGCAGTTGACAGCTACCGCCCAACAGCAATAGAGAAACTTCTTCGCATACGGCAAATTTCGATAATGGGAACACAGCACCCGGTCCTCACATACCAGGCGAATGGCACGAACACAGTCAAAGGTGTAATTCATGGTACACAGTGTGCCGTTACAGAGAAGAACTTGAAAGGGAGGTAGAAGTGCAAGGAGCTAAAATACTGCAAGTAAGACGCATCGGTTCCTCGAAAACAATCCTCATAACTCTCGAGGGAACATATTTGCCACGATATGCTCTCTACTGTCGACTGGTCGTCCGAATGTTCCCGTATAGGCCCCGCAGCATGCTGTGCAATTCATGCCTTCAAATTGGACACGGCGCGGACGTATGTCCTTACAAGAAGAAATTTGTGGCCTGTGCAAAATGTGGAACTAAGTTGCCTCCCGGATCCAATGACGACACTCCTCATGACTGCAAGCTATGTTGCCGAAATTGCGGTGGAGAGCATGCAGCAAATTACCCCGATTGTCAAGTACGTCAAGAGGCTGACGAAGCGAGAAGAGAAACTGCAAGAAGCCGCAAGCAACGCTACTTAAACGCTATGAAAGATGAGGAACCACACGAGCCCGCCAAGCAATCCGGGAAACCAAAGCACAAGCACCGCAGCCGCAGTAGGAGCCCCAGTAGAACCAAATGGCCTGAGCTCCCGACAAGAAACCGCTTCGAAAGACTTAGTAGCCCAGAAAAGCAACGTGATCGAAGTGCCAGCCACAGCAGAGACAACAACCAGGACAAGAGCACCGTAGCTAACAAGGAAGCTGGCAGAGAGGCCCCACGACTACGCCAGAAACCAAGAGGAAACGAAGAAAAGACGAACAGGACCCCTTCAGGAACACAGACAGACAAAAGAAGTTCCCGAGAAGAGCAACGTACGTGGGTGAGTGGTTCGCATCTTTCACCAGCTGCCAAGTCTTCACCCTCACATCATACCGCTAATCCACACCCTTCCTACTGTCAGGCATTGAAAGCAGCTCAGACATCGCAATCTCAAAGGAACATAATTAGACATCTACCAATGAGTATTAAAGAGAAAGAGGGGGACACAGGTACACACCATAACAATGAAACGGAAATGACAGAGGTCCTAAGCAGACTAGATCAAATCGTTGTTGTAGTTACTAAAATGCAGGAAAACATTTTGAACCTGCAAGCAGAAATGCAGAAAAGGGATGCTATCATAGAAAAATTAGCAGAGCAAAATGCATTAATCACAGAAAGACAAGAACAAACAGAAAGGACGATTAACCGTATCGAGACAATTCTCAACATGACGAGAAAGCGCACACAAAACCTCTCGCATTACTCACAAGATGAAACACCTAACAAGGTAGTAATTCCGGACTCGGAGAACACAAATATCCCCAGGGAACATGACACCCAACATGAATAGCGGTATCGGAAATAAAAGAAGCTATCCAACTGAAAATAAAATAATAATCTGGCAATGGAACTGCAGAGGTTTCAGAAAGAAAAAGGCGCTGCTGTTGCAGCTAATTGGAAAGGAACCTAGACCACCTGATATAATTATGGTGCAGGAATCAAACGGGATAACAACCATACCAGGATACCAACTATTTCAGCAACCCAGTATTAAAAGAAAATGTAGGAAGGAGACAAATAACATTTATGCACCAGGCATGACTGTAACTTACGTTAAGAATGAATTAGCGGCGGTACAGCTCGACACGGCAGGGGGCAATACAGAGGAGCAAGAATACGTAACGATAAAGTGCAGAATCCCGAAGAGCACACAGGTAATAATTTTCATAAATGCTTACTGGCTTCCTAACAAGGCAAATAACAACATTAAGTGGCTCGAAAAACACTTAAGGGGCCTAAAAAAGTACCCCATTCTCTTAGCAGGGGACTTCAACAGTCCAAGTAAAGCTTGGGGATATGACTGGACGGCACCGAATGGCAGAAAGTTAGAATACGTTATGAATAACGTACAGTTTACTCTGTTAAATGATACCACGATTGCTACTAGAACAGGCAACAGCGTCGAGAAAGACACGAACCCGGACTTAACATGGTTCAGAGGACCCATGAATGCTGTGTGGGAGAACAGCCTAGAGAACATGGGTAGCGATCATTTTATCCTTACAACGCAGCTTATAGTGAAAAAAGGACGAACCGAAAACAGAACTTTTAGTAAAACAAAGATTACTAAATGGGACGATATGCGAGCTCAACTATTACAGAGAGACCCAGGGGATGACTTAGATACTTGGGTAGAAGATATCAAATCTGTGTACAAAAAGACCACTAAGGAAATAGGAAGAGATGAAGATCACCCCTATGTTGACTCCCATCTCTTAAATCTCTGGGACAAGCGCCACAGGTTAATCAACAAATACAAGAAGAATAAATTAAACAAAGCATTACGCAAGACAATTCAAAGAATCACAATAGAAGCACAAGATTATGCCCAGGAATTAGCCAACGAGAACTGGCTTCAAACATGTGATCAGCTTAACGGACAGCTGCATACCCCGAAGGTTTGGCAAATATTGAGGACCCTTCTAGACCAGGCGAAACCAAGGCACGCGATAACTAAACTGCAAATGCTGGAAAATAAAAATGCAGAGGAGCTCGCTGTAGAATTTTTGCATACCTTTTTTCCAATCAAAAGCGACGATCATCCCTTACCAGATTACGACGAGTCTGGTAACGACAATGCCCAAGGCATCAATTCGCCTTTTTTCCTTCGTGAATTACATGCCGCCATGCAGAGCTTAAAACGGAACACTACCCCTGGAGCAGATGGAATCACGTACGCAATGTTGAGAAATTTGCCAGATAATTATCAAGAGGCTCTGCTGGAACATATAAACAAAGCATGGGAACAAGGTGTAATTCCAAAACAATGGAAAGAGGCAGTAGTAATACCAATTCCTAAGACAGGAAAACCATCCGACAAATTATCCAATTTTAGGCCCATATTATTAACCTCCTGTATAGGAAAATTAATGGAGAAGATGGTTTTAGAACGTCTTGAGTGGCACCTGGAAGGCCTTCAACTTTTACCCGAGACTATGATAGGCTTCAGAAAACATGTTAGCACTCAGGACGCTATGATGAGGATCAAAAACCAGGTGTTCGATTTACCAAGTACAGCTCAGCTAAGAACAATCGTAGGGGTCGATATGCAACGAGCTTTTGATAGTGTCACCCACCGCGCAATTCTAGAAAACCTCAAGGCGACTAAACCTGGGCCTAGAGTATACAACTATGTTAAGGACTTCCTAAGTGAAAGGATGGTTAAAGTGAAACTTGATGAATATGTGTCACCTAGCCATCCAATCACGCGCGGAACACCCCAAGGTTCTATTCTCTCGCCGACTTTTTAACATTGCGATGATGAAGCTACCCGCATTACTAGAACAAATACCAAACCTAGAACACAATCTGTACGCCGAGAATATAACTATTTGGTGCTGTCGAGGATCACCAGGATGGCAAGAACACATTATTCAATGTGGACTAGATGCTATACGTGACTACGCCGAAACACTAGGGCTAGAATGTTCCCCTCAGAAATCAGAATATATTGTCATTAGTGAAGACGTTAGCAAGCGAGCCGAAGAATATAAAAATTTAATCAAACTTCCAATGAAAGACGCAATCTTACCCCGCAAGAATACCATAAGAATCCTCGGTTTTTTTCTACAGGACAATGGTAAAGCATCAACATGGGTGCAGAAGCTGACCGTACAACTGGAACAGATCCTTGCAATGATACGTAGAATAACTAGACAAAGGAGAGGAATGAAAGAACATGAACTTCGTAAGGTTATAAAAGCCTTGATCTTTTCTAGGATAATGTACTATCTACCATACGCTATGATAACCAGCACTCAGCGCAAAAAGATAGACATAATTAGAAAGTGTGCTAGACTTGCCCTGGGAGTTCCTAAGTTTGCACCTAACCATAAAATTGAAGCAACCGGCCTCTAACTCACTAGAAGACAGAATAGACATGCACAATCAAGCACAAGTACAGAGACTTAAATCATCTAATCACGGTCGACGAATACTGAATAGATTTGGATACGAAACCGCTAACTTACCCCCAATTCCCCCGAAACTACCACCATGGGATGATCTGCCAAAGATAACCGTAGATCCAATTCCAAAAAATATGCACCCGGAAAAGAATCAAAATAGGCGCTCAAAAAGAACAAGTGTAATGCAGAGGACAGAGGATAAAAGCACGTCCTACACAGATGCCAGTCATAATGCCGAAATCAGCAAAGCAGCGGTCGTGGGCCATGACTCGACGCTTGTGAAAAATTACTTGGGAGTCCCAACGCCTCACGACGCGGAATTGCTGGCAGTAATGCTCGCCATAACGGAAATGACACATCTGACACGATCACAATCCGAACAGACAGTCAAAGCGCTTGCAGAGACATTAAAAATGATGACCTTCCTTACCACATACGCACAAAGCTCCACATGTACATGCATGCTCACCCCCTTCTACGCATACGCATACAATGGGTTCCAGGCCATCAAGGATTGCGAGGAAATGTAAGAGCACACCAGCTCACCCGCACAGAAAATCCGGGACCTCCTATCCTTTGGCCTGTTGAAGATACTTACAACCCCAGAGAAGAGCAGAAGATGCAGCGGAAAGAAAGGATACATATCTTGAAGTCTCGCAGGGAAGCATCAACAATTCTCAATACACCATCCTACACGCATTCGAGAGAGGACGCCTCAATCATACGAAAAGCACAAACACACACATTACTCACACCACACTATACGCATTATATTAACAGGGACCCAGGCTCCCCCACTTGTAAACAGTGCGGGGCCTATCCATCAAATAAACACATCTTGTGGGAGTGCCCTGCAAACGCCATCTTCAAAAAGACAATACTTTCCAAATTACCACACAACCAGCGTCCTGGCAGCTGGGAGGAGTGGACCACTCCCCCGCGAAGGTTTGAAAAACTATGGTGGCCGCTTCTGGTGCAGCACGTCAAGAACGTTCTGGGCCAGGAGGCATGAGCCTACCAGGAGGCCCAGACTTGGGCTTTAGTTCCTTCGGGACTAATAAATGTTATTTCTCTCTCTCTCTTTCCCCAAGGCATACCTGCTAACAAAACCTTCGAGCGCATACAACGCCTTCCGTACGTTTTCGTGGGCTCGTGGGAAATGCACAGCATAATATAAGTAGCGGCCGAAATATAACAGCATAATATAAGAGCGGCTGGCTGCAATATAAATTGTAGCCCGCATTTTATTCTGCATCAAAGGCTGCTTCTGCGCGCTCCGTCAAAGAAAACATTGCACAAAGCACGGCAGATCGCGTACATGATCGGTAATGAGCCGCTTTCTTGTTCAAATAAACAAAACAAAAAAGCGCGTTACAGATGCGCTCGTGGGTAGCTTCGTTGGCTGTGATTGCCCGGCGATCAGCGCAGCGGAGTCGTCAGGATGGGATGACGGGGCCCTTGAGCGGCACCACCTGGTACTTGGCGATCTTCAGTACGACATGCTCGAGCGTCACCTCGCTCAAGAGTATGTCGTACGTGTACTGGTTCAGGTGGTGCTTCAAGTTGGCCAGCGTCCCCGCTAGGTCCTTCCACGGCGGCATCTTCTCCACCTCGTACTCGACGAAGGCCGTCATCTGGCCGGAGAAGAGGGCCGCCGGGAACGCCATCTTGACCGTGCTGTCGATGGCTCTCCAGGCCTCCGGGTTCCCGTAGGCCTCGGGCTTCAGCTGGGAGAGTAGTGGTGCGCAAACGCTCTTTTCGTGCAACCTTCAGGGTGAGCTAGCGATATTCTCAATATATAGATAGCTTTTGAGGCTGTCATTACGAGTGTACGTTGACTAGGCGAGGTAATGTTTTTTGTATGCATCACTTTTACTAGTAGCGGTACCGGTAGTGACAAGAGCAGCTCGTGCTGGTCGTTCGTTCGTAGTGGACGCATAGCGCCTCACTTCAGATTCTAAATCGCTTATCATGTCACCAACTGCAAAACAAAGCAAAGAAATGAGGAGGTGCCGACATTGAGTGGTACTGTCAATATTTTTCCACACGTATGCAAAAAATCGGTTCGCAGGTCTCTTAATACAGCAGTGGACGTAGCGCTTCAAACGCTCTTACAAGTAGTTCTTAGCAGATTCCTTCTAAACTTCTTACAAAATGGTTGTCTAGGATAGAGCACTGCACGGGCCGATTTGTGCGGCCCGGGCCCGGCCCGGGCCCGTTTTTACATTGGGCGGCCCGCCCGAGCCCGATCAAAACTTTTATGGCGAGACCCGGGCCCGGCCCGGGCCCGGAAATAATCTACGTTACCCGCCCGGCCCGGCCCGCCACCCCTTTACCTTAAGCCCGAGCCCGGCCCGAGCCCGACTCGAAACCGGCCCGGACCCGGCCCGAGACCGAAAAATACATGTTTTTCAGAGTTGAGAAACCCGAGAATAAATCGCAGAAAGCCCGAGCCCGGCCCGGGCCCGCGTCTAAAAACCGGAGCCCGGCCTGGGCCCAGGTCAAAAAGCACACGCCGTGCCCGAGCCCGGCCCAAGCCCGTGAAAAACTCCTCTACCCGGCCCGGCCCGGGCTTTCGGGTAAGCCCGAGCCCGTGCAGTGCTCTAGTCTAGGAACTTTAGGCTAAGCCAGTGGTAGTGGACGTAACGATTACAAGGCCCACTTTCTATTAGTCTTATTTTGAGCGTACGAACACTGTCTCGTGCACCCAACGGCGCCAGTGCACCATGCCTTCAAGCGATGGCATTTAGTGTGCGTTCATTAAGTAAGCCGTTAAAAGGTTGTCGGTTTTTTTTTTTTTTGTTGGGGGGGGGGGGGCGGTGTCATCATGCCACGTAGTATAAAGAGCACACAAACAAAATATTCGAGGCTCTAGCGAAGAGTCGCGTAGGTTATTTCATCACGCCCAGGCTAAAGTGTCCCCAAAGTAATCGATCTAGAAGAATGCGGCTGCCTCACTCACCTTCACCCGGAGCACGAATCCGCGGCACAGCCTGGAGCGCAGCTGGGTTAGGCTTCCGATGCTGCGAAACAAGCCGTCCACCATAATGGCCATGCGGTCGGACATGATGACGGCGTCGCACAGGCTGGTGGTCGCCACGAGCACGGCCGACTTGCTCAGCTGGCGCAGCATCTGCACCGACTTGTAGATGGTGCGCTTCGCGAATGGGTCAAGGCCCGTCGCCGGGTCGTCCATCAGCACCACGGGAGGCAAGCCAACGATGGCCACGGCCACGGCCAGCTTCCGCCTGTTGCTCGCGCTGCGCGTTCGATGCAAGATGCTTCAGTAGATACTAGTGTGAGCGTGTACAACCAGACAAGCATCCTCAGGCAAGGAAACCGTACACACTAATGAAAGGCTAAAAAACGATGGTAGAAGTCATAGTCATGAGCATGACTCAGCAAAAAAAAAAAGAGATTAACACTCAAAACCACTGAAATGGGTTCTGATGTGGGTACTAACTGAAGGAAACACTAAAGCTGGGTTAGTGCTGGGTTATAGCAGCGGGGGTCCACGCGCTGCTATAAAGGACAGGCGGACCCTTGAATATTTCCAACCAAAATATTTATTACACGAGCCATAACAACGAGTGAGAGATCCAGTTTATTTATTGGTTTCGTCACCACGTGTTAGTCCAATATGTACTCTTCGGTTTAATTAAAAGGTGTCACATCTCTTCAACATCTCCGGCATCGAGATTGTTTTCACTTCACAACTTCCTTCAAAACTAATTTGACCTCGGTATGTCCGCGGCTCGCTCCCGTGAAGACTACGGCACTGCTGAAGTGATTTGAACTTCTTGTGACGACCTTGGGATTTTGGTCATAGTTTCATGTAATTGTTTTGATTTAGCTTCGAAATTCAGCTGTAGCTGTAACTAATTTTAAGCGGAGACGACAACATGTCCATTCTCGTGTAAACAACAAAATTTACTGCAGACAACACCAGTTATTTACCAAGTCATGATCGGAAAGGTGAAACAGCAACAGGGTCCATCGCTAATCTGTTTGATGACCCCGACGCCTCCCGTCCTCCCGTCACTAGGCGCAGAAAGAGCTATGCCCGCATGCTGAAACAATCCCCTTCTCATTAGTGTCAATCGATACGGACGTCGTGCCTCCATTGAGTGTCCTAAGCAATCGTCATTTATTTGTGAGCATGCGTACAGGAAAATAGCTGTTCATGAAAAAAAGTGTGCCAGTGAATTGATTTCAGCGAAGGTATTTTCGATGGGTGTTCTATAGTCTAAATGCCAATTTTTTGGTGCAATTCCATTCACCCACCCTGTCAGCCTATAGCCGTCAATCTTCCAAGTGCAGCTTTACCAAAAATGTCGTAGTCAGAATTCCCTTCCCTATGAGAAATTTAGCCTCTTTTTTTATTTCCAGAGTATCGGTTCAAGAGACGAAAGGAACAAGAACAGCAGTAGTTAATGCATAGCAAAGTGCGCTCTAGAGATACAAAACGGAAACTGCTTATTGCTTAAGACGCTTAGTAATACGTTACTAGCACACAGCGCCACAAGACAAAACATTATACAAGCCTAAAAAGACACGGAATAGATAGCTAGGGATTTGTTGCACGCACACTAATCGCCTGGTCGACCATCCCTACGCCCAACCTTACGACAAACTCCTGCAGACGCAAATTTAGTTCAATGGTGCAATGCACAATTACTGAACGCCTGCGTCGGCCAGATACCCCCGGAAGCGCTCGTAAAGAACGGGGACTACACGCGGTATAGGAAAGCGCGAATGAAAAAATACGACTGCTTGGCAAGAGCTCGTGTTGTATTCTTCAGTTGACTTTGTCCCTTCACGCTTTCCTAGCAAGGAATACGTTTACGCGCGATTTACATCAATGACTCGCTTCAAAGGCCTAAACTACCGTCTCTGTGATTTCACAGACACCGCATGCAGACATGTCTACCTGCAGTTGTCGATGGTTTCGTCTGCAACGACCTCCAGGTTGAGCAGCGCGAAGAGGTGCTCGATAAGCGTATCCCGGTTCTTAGACTGAACTCCGCGGATGGTCGCATGAAGCATCATTGTTTGGCGCACCGTGAGCCGACCCAGGAACGCGTCGTAAGCGGGACAGAGCCCGATTAACTTCTCCCAGCGGGCCACTTCCTTCAGCGACACGGTGCCGATGCAGGCGGTGCCTCCGCTCGCAGGCTGGAAGCCCGACAGCACGTCTAGGAGGGTGGACTTGCCACAGCCCAGCATACCCATCACGGCAAACGTCTCGCCGGGGTCCACGTGGAAGGAAACTCCGCGGAGGACGGTGTGCCGGTCGTAAGTCTTCTTCAGGTCCATCACAACAAGCGAGGGCTTGTTAAGCTTCCGCCGCGAGAGCAGCTTGTTGACGTAGTTGAATTCCGCAACGACGTCCGGTGACGTCTTCTCCGCGGGCGGAGCCTGCGCCACGTCGGCCGGTGCAAACCAGTGACGCATCATGGCTTGCTCGGCGAGCACGAGCAGCAGGAAGCACACCACGCCTTCGACCAGCATCACCGTCATCTCGGTCATGGCGCCGTCCCTATGATGGGTAAGGAGAAATGTTAACGGAGCCGCCTGCCGGATTAGCGATATATATTGGGGCTAAAAACACAGAGCCCTCTCGAAATGAGCAGATATAAGCAACACGGCTCTTCCAAGAAAAGCCTTCGGCCAGCGGAGTTCTAACGTGAGTCATTCTTTGCATCATTCCAGCGGTAGATAGGTTGGTAGGTTTCTGCCTCTCCTCACTTCGGACCTCTTAAATAACAAATTATGCGGATTCTGTGCGAAGTGGGAATTGACGTTATGCGAAGAATTTGGCAGGAAGCATAGTTTGGGGTTCCGCAAATGACGCGGATGAAATTGTTTCTGTAAACAAGAAGATTCGATCCAGCCATCCGTCACACACCTTCTGGTTATTGAAGAGACCTCAAAAATAGGCGCGACAGCAACCTCCCTATACCATTATCAAGTACCTGGAATGAGGCCAAGAAACTTTGGCATCCAAAAGAAATGTGTGTCCAATGTTGGTACCAGACTCCGACTTCTAGCACAAAACATGGTGATCTAACCATTGGGCCACGATCGCGTGCACGCCACATTTCTGTCGTGCCCACTAGTTCTTTCACTGCGACTTCTTTCATGAGACCGCTGAATCAGTACACCTTGATCAATTGACAATCTGAAATGTTAATTAACTGTAAATCGTCAAATTCTACATCGATGGGAGCAGAGTGCAAAGACGCGTGTTTACTTAAATTTAGGAGCACGTTAAGGAAGCCCAGGTGATCAAAATTAATCAGAAGCCCCCTCTACGGCGTCTCTCACCGTTCCCGTGTTGTTTCAAAACGCTAAGCCACACAGTTTGATCAGTCATCTACGTCATGATGGATGGAGTAAGATGGAGATAGACGGGGGACGCCAGTCTCCTCGCTCGCACAGCCCCAGCCAATCAGCGGCGGCCCAAATGGACAATCCACTAGGTGTAATCTTACCGAATATCCCCCCTCCCCCGACCTCTCAGACAGGCCACCGCCGACCGATATACCGTCAATTTGTATGTTCCATTTTTAATAGGAACCTGTAGTTCTGAATCTCAAAGTAAAAAAAAAATGTCGCAGTTTCGCCCGAAAAGCGAAGCATCGATTGCGATGGCAAATTAGTGGACAGCTGTATGAAATAAGGATAGTGTTTTATCGGCCGCATAAACTTGCAAACATAGGCATACATACTAAATTAACAAACACGGTGTCATGCGCATACAAGAAAACATGAACCCATCTCACTCGATGACCGTGGAAACTCGCTGTCAAAACGCTGGAGTGAGTGAGCGCGGCAGCAACAAATAGCGAATTGATCTTCACCCGCCGTGGTTGCTCAGTGGCTATGGTGTTGGGCTGCTAAGCACGAGGTTGCGGGATCGAATCCCGGCCACGGCGGCCGCATTTCGATGGGGCGAAATGCGAAAACACCCGTGTACCTAGATTTAGGTGCACGTTAACGAACCCCAGGTTGTCCAAATTTTTCCTGAGTCCCCCACTTCAGCGTGCCTCATAATCATATAGTGGTTTTGGCACGTAAAACCCCATAATTTCTAAATTCACCTTCGGCTGCCGCTCGCATCAACGCTAACTAAGCCGCGAAAAGACAGCACAAGGCAGGCTTCCTCCCCGCTGCAGATGGCGGCCAGGCGGTCGCGCGCAGCAGGGAACGCTCCCCCCTCCCTTTCCATCCTCCCCCGAACCCTTGCGGAGCTTTGTTTTCCAGGCGGGCGCGCGCATCTGCTCGGGGCGCCCGGTATACAACACCCCCCTCCCCCCCCTCTCCCTACCCTCCCTGCGGAGCATTGCGCGCGACTGGCAGACGTCGCGCGTCCTTCCCGCTTCGGTCTCTTGCGTGCGCGAGATTGAGCCGCGATCGTCGGCTGACCCTCGCACCCCTTAACTCGCACATACAGAATACGGCGCGCGGTGACGTTTTATCGCTCTTGGACTTTATACAGAACCTCACGGCGACGGTCACGGCAGAAATGCGCTTGGAGTGTCCATAGAATTGCTATCGCAATAATCAACGAACGCTAGCCTCATGCTACTCGTCATCGTGGTTGCTACTGATCTGCGCTTGCCTATGCCGGAGCTGCACTCCCTTCGCCGTCGCCTCCCTGGTGAGCCTGTGTGTCTAATATCCATACGCAAACACCTGCGTCACTTCGCCACAATATAATCTATTGCCGAAGTTGTTGGCGGCAACGCGAATGCTAAAGGGTACGCAGGCAACCTATCAGGGTAACGGAATATTCTGGCGGCAATGGCGTTGTTAAGTCACATAAAATTGTGACCTGCCGTTTATTCACATACGTGAGACAGCAAGCTCATGTAACTGAACACGTCGAGAACACGTGGTCGTTTTGTTCCATATGTTACCCCAAACAGAATAATTCTAATTTGGCCGCTTCATGAGCACAGCAATTAAGTAAATGAGCTCATCATGCAGACATTTGGCGCCTTCGGAAGATTGCCCACTGCCTCTGGTAACAGCCATAAAAGAAAGTTGCTACTGAAAGCGGCTGAATATACGTTGCCGCTTGTAAATCTTGCATATTACATGCTAGCACGTACGCAACGGCGTTTTGAAGCGGCATTCTACGCATCTAGATATTGAGCCACCAATAGGTGGAAAGACCAGTGGACGACCAAGTGGTACGGGGCAATTTGGCAACGCCTTTTTCGGCGTTCTTTAAGCACTGCCAGCCATCCACAATGCATACGTGCCTGTGGTACGATGTCCACGATAGCGGATTCACCGACGTCTGGTTGCTCTTGTAGAAGGTGGCGCAGCAGTAGCGAAGGCCGGTCATCATGATGGCGGCATCCTCGGCGCTATTTCTCACGAACGCGCACACGTCGTAGATGATTGACAGATCAGACGTGTACGTGCAGTAAGTGTTTTCAATGCTCAGCTGCACCACTTTCACGAGCGCCCACGAGGCACTGAACGGAGGGCACAGATAGAACAGCCAGAGAAGGAAATCTCGCGAGTGCTCTTCGCTGATCAGCTCCTGTCCGCGCTCATTCTCGATCATGTACGTTTGGTATCCCATGGTGGATACGACGCCTGCAAATCGAAAAAAAAAAACAATGTCTCTCAGAAGAAGGTTGCGAGCGCCACAGTGTGTCAAAGTCGATAGAGCTTGTGTAGGGGTCCATATAGATCGAAACACTCGTAAAATATGATGAGTTTATGAGAAAAAGCGATGCACTGGCGGGAAATGGCCCAAATGCTGGTCGCTGAAAAGAATCGGCATGCTAGTGCAAAATGTGGGAACGCAATCTATATATCAGTCACTTTCGAGCAAGGTGCGTTGATTGGCTACGGTTTAGTGCGTTGATTGGCTATACGGGAGCAGATGTAAAGGTTATGGAAGAAGCGAAACACTTTTGATCAGTTATTAAAACATCGTTTCTATTCTCGAGTTTACTAGCAAGCTGATCGCCACCCCAGACAGAAGTTGTGTTCAGTGCTCCGTCACATGGTTCTCGAGTGCCGAGTCCCGTTTCCGTCAGCATCCATATGATCGCCCAATATTTTATATTCACTTTGTGGTGAAGGCACGTCCTAGCGATAATATTTCACCCGTGTTTTGTCGTTAGCTGATTAACTTGAAATTTCCTAATATCACGCCGCCTAATAATCCGCCTTCCTCGAAAGTATGTCCCTTCACCTATTCTGTTTAACAGAATGGAACCGGTACCGCCATTTAGTTTCTCTGCGCCTTACCTGGCCTCCCAAACTCCGTTTCGTCGTAATATTAACTCGTATTTGAGGTACTCGCGTAGGTCGTAATTCATCCTGCCATCCTCCGGTATTATGCCTAACATTTCCCGTAGTATCATACATTTCGCGGTCTTTGGCTTCTCAGATTGTTATCACCACATTTTCAGCCGCATACGTTATTAACGATAGAATGCACTGATACTAAACTTTTTGTTCAATGATACTGGCTACAGCAGCTGTTTGTGACTTGAAAATGTTTATCATATACGATCCGAAACATTTATTTCTGCATATTTCCTTCAGAGGATTGCGGAACGTACTTTGCCTCGATAGACGTAGTCTTGAGCAGCTTTATTAGTCTGACGACCACTCACAAATCTTGTTCTTTTGCCAGACCACCTAACATTACTGTAGTCATTTGCGTATAAATCGCTGAACGTACCCTTCGGTTTTACCGTTCCAGCTCTAAATCATTTGTAAGTTATACGTACGGCACGTTGCCAAGCTTGTCTCAGTCCTTAGCAAAATCGCCCTCAATTTCGCATTCTAATTCTTGTAAACATGCACCGAATAACAAAAGGAAGCTTATATCTCCGTGTATGACAGACCTTTTCCGATCTGTATATTTTCCACTCTTCTACGGAAGGATAATGCTAGTTCCGTAACCCCTGCAGATATTTTCACGCTGGTCACGTATCTTTCCACTGCTCCTCGACTAAGCAACGTCTCTGACTTCGCTAATTGAACTGAATTGTGCCCATTTTCGGAATCTGCGAAGCCCATTTGCAATCGCTTATATTCCATAGACTTCCTAGTTATTTTATTATTTACATGAATCTCATGCATTCTTCCCCTTTATTTACGTCGCTACCACGTTAAGAGACGTGTACTAAAATTCGTTTTAGTTAAAACAAGATCCTCCTCAGCATCACTTCTCAACCACCCGTGACCGCCTGCCCCCTTCGCTCAACCCATGTGGTGCGTAGGACCAGGTATGTGCGACCTACTTATGCCCTGCTTCCAGCAGATTCGATAAAAAAATAAAACAAAATTAAAGGCGCACACAACCATCAACTCGATAAAACTGATGGGCGAATTTAATACCATTTAGTGCGCCAGGTTGCACGCTTTATGCTCTCATAAACGTGGCAGTCGCTGTGAACTCACCTGAAAAGAATGTCAATGCGTGAAACACCATGAACCCGGAGATCATGGAGTCAGTAGCAAAAGAGTAGAAATAAACAAACGGCAGCATACTGTGCATGTACAGAGCGTAGGTGACGAGGGCAATGATGACTGTAAGAAGAAAGAAAGAAAGAAAGGCAATCGGTAAATTTGGGTCGAGATCACTCTTCTAGGCAAGAATAGCTTTTTTACGCTCGCTACAAGGAAAGAAAGACTGTCACCGTGCTGAGAATATTGCATGCTGAGAGCATTCGGCATCACTGCTCTTCATATCTTTGGCGTGGCCGTGTACAGCGTTGCAGCATTGTGGAGTATTACGGGCCAAAACCATGATTTGATTAGGAAGCACGCTGTAGTGGGGGACGGCAGGTAACTTTGACCACCTGGGTTTCTATAACGTGCACCCAATGCACGGTGCACGGCCGTTTTTGCATTTCGCCCAAACTTTTGCACTTTTGCATTTCGCAGCCGAGGCCAGGATTCGATCCCGCGACCTCGTGCTTAGCAGCGCAACACTTTAGCCGCTAAGCCACCGTGGCGGTTATAAAACACATTGTACGATTTAACACATTTGAGTCGCAAAGAACAAGAGGGGGCTCGATCCGCTTTTGAATGAGAACATTATGTTCTGCGCATAATTTCTACAAAGGCTGAAGGGCTGCAGCATCAGATTTTATTCTATGCTTATTTTCGCGCTTTTAATGTATCCACATTCGCGAGCAGGCGTTCTGATGAGTTTCTAGCTTCGGTCAATGCTTTTCACGTCCTGCTATAATTACTGTCGATTCGCGTTGTAATCATAAGCTGCTTGAGAAGTGCTAGAGAACTACAAGTATTGAGCCGTCTGGTCCATTTTTTTTTTTTTTTTTTTGAGGATTTGCTTGTACAGCTTCGCGAGCAGCCTTCGCGCATTAGTGCATGCAGTCCAAAGCGCCGAGGAACATCCGCTAGTCTAGTTCAATCCCAAGCTAGCTGACTGAATCATGCTATGCCAGGCTATTTTTCGATGCAGGGGTGCTATAACGTACCTCTGTTGCAATCTGTTTCTGTTCCATTTTCTTCATTAGCCCTCCGCGATTCGTCAAACGTTCTTGGGGCCGCGCCTGTCGGTCAAGAGACGTCTCGCAAACCGCCAATACACCACATCTAAAGCTGACGTGTTCACACTGATTAGGCACGATTATTCCGAACAAAAGAAAAACGCTTCGATTCTACGTCCTTGTAACTATTAGCATTCCGGGATTGGTGAAAGTATGTTCAGGCAATGCCTAGTTTCCCTGTCGGTCACGCGACGTCACGAAACCGGAAACTCGCCACGTCAAAGTGTTGTGTACGCACTAAAAGTGCATTAATATGTCGAACATAAGTGAACCCTTTTAATTGCCAGAGACTTCCCCATTCCGACAGGAATAGGAGATGGCTGCTGTTGCGTCTCAAAACAGCAATGGGCATTCTTTGCGTGCTTCCCACGAAGCGACCACTTCACCAGCACCTGCCTAGACGAGGACGGGGCCCGGCGCTGAATATTGACGGGCAAACAAAGAAGCTCCTTTCGAGGTGAAAGCAACCGCCGCATTCCGTGGAAGCGGTAACGACCGTCAAGGCCAGGCTCCTCAAATTGCTTCATGTCGACCATCGCGGAGGGCCCACTAATTGCGGCAAGCAGCCAACGTCGACGACTTCCGGGGAAGAGCGTTGACCCCTGTTTCCGGAATGCCTCCTCCTTGTATCGTAGGCGTGTTCGAAGGTCGGACATCAGAGGCGGAACCCAGCGGAATGGTGGGGAGTTCGCGGCAATCCGACCATTCCGATCGGCCGAGACAAAGTTATCAAATTTCATCGTATAGTTATACCTAGGGTAAACGACTGTTTAAAAGCGCACATCTTCGGAGCAATGTAGTGTGTCCCAGACGTGTAATGCGCTTAGACGAGTGCTCAGACATGTAATGTGATCAGACGTGTAAAGGTGTCAGACACAGAATGTGCTTTTACTTCCATGGAGCCAGCTGGGTTTTGAATATATGTAAATTAAGCCAATGCCTTCCCTTCAACCTTCCGACTTCATCTCCTCACCAACAAGCATCTCTCGGTGATATAGATACGGATTGCGGTGTGGGGTCCGCCTAGTAAGCTTAGTGCGATGCCCCGGCATAGCGCACGCCAGCTACCATGATTTAGATGCTCCGGCGGCGTAGGCAAGCGACCCCCTGAGTGATATCTGAGTCCGAACGATGGACAAGCCCCACGTCATCCCAACACTGGCCACTGATCGCTCCGGCACTGGTTACTCGTAGCTGCCGGTGAGAATTGATCTCTTTGCGTATAATGAATGTTTTGCGTGTAATAATTTTATTCTTCAATCGGACACGCTGGCACCACGCTCCTCACCCGGGTATCTACTTTCACTCAGCGAGCTCGGCCCCACCGACACCCTCTTCTCTTCTGTGCGCTCCTCGCCTATATATCGTCAGCCTTTTATATAAGGAAACCTGTCGTGGCAGGAAATTGTATTCACTTTGAAATCAAACAATAGCCACCTCCTATAAAACGAGGAGAGCGTTTATTGGGCTGTTGAAACAGCCTTGCGGGTCACCGGCTGTGCTTGCGTCGGCGGTTACGCAAGTTTGACGTAAAGAGATTGGAATACAATAAATTATTACAACACATTAAACATACGTACTAAAACCACCACATGATTATGAGGCACGCCGTAGTGGGGCACTCCGGATTAATTTTGACCACCTGGGGTTCTTTTACGTGCACCTAAATCTTAAGCACACGGGTGTTTTGTGCATTTCGCCCCCATCGAAATGCGGCCGTCGTGGCCGGGATTTGATCCCGCGACCTCGTGCTTAGCAGCCCATCACCACAACCACTAATCAACCACGTCGGGTCGTCAGGAGATTGGAATTAAGTCAGAATTGGGATAACTACCTTATAGCACCCCTGATTTTGATACCCGCGATTTTGGATGTTACAGAATATTCCGCTAAATTTTAAGAGTTTGCTATAACTATGTTTGACTACTTTGATTAAAGCGTGGCGCGCTTTGCGCGCGTTTCCGGAACACAGGAATTTTGTTGACACCTAACTTTCTTACTTACTGCAAATTCTTTGTATGATATTCTAATAACCGGCTTCGTTTACCATCTTATAACTCGTCTTATTTTATAACTTCCTATTCCGATGCGGCTTGATCGCAATCGAAAGTGCCCTTTGTGACACCGGTATTACACCGACACTCCGGATCAAAAAATGTTATCTTGCAGCGAAACTTGAGCAAGAACAAAGCAATGGTAAGTGCGAAAGTCTAAGGCAAAAGCGCAGGTCAAGGTCACTATATACCTGCTTCATATCTACACTACGTATCGGTCAACACTGAAAAAAGACCCCTGTACGCAGCACGTACTGAACAAAATTAGCACGCAAATATAAGCAAGACTATATTAACAAATTATACGGTGCCAAGAAAATGTCCCATATTTCAGAGCTGACAGTCGGAAGCGCCTGCAGCTCGGCCATTACTAGCAAACAAATCAATGAATTACTGTTCAAAATAAAGACAACGTAACTACGAAGCTATAGGCGACAAGTTTTGACCAGATAATCTTTAGCAGCATAGTGAAGCGGGCAAGTTGAAAGTGATCCATTGTAAGCAGTGCGCAAATGGCGCGAGACTATACCGACCGCAAAGGTTAGCGGTATAGAAAACACCATGCTGGTAACTCTGGGCTGCTCACCAAAACTAGCTCTTTTATGCACCCAAAATGGAGACCGAAATCCCCTAGTCGAGTCAACCAGTTGAACAGGTGAAGTGAAATTCGCTGTGCATATTTTTTTCGCTGCTGCCCATACGATTAATGATGGACCCGCCTATGCGCATTGTTCTGTTTATTTTCTTTGTTTGTTTGTTTGTTTGTTTGTTTGTTTGTTTGTTTGTTTGTTTGTTTGTTTTAGCCAGGATTGCGTCATCTCGCGAGCGCTCACATGAATTGACGGGGAGGTTGTTAGGACTGTCAACAATTTCATCTTCGACGATGCCTTATAAACTTGTGTGGCATGTGCGATCATTTGGATGAATCGTCTTGGTGGCCACGATTGGGAAGTTCCACAAACATGCAAAATTTGGGAATCGAACCCACGACCTCTCGGTCCGCGACGATAGATCGCCGAGCGTTTAACCCATTGCGCCACAAACGCATTCGCAGAGAGCTACACAGACGCGCCTTATATATCTAACACTCCTCCGTGTACCCGCGCTCTTGCTCGGGGCGGTGCCGCCGCCTATGAGCAGAAAAGAGAAGTACTGCATTATGACACTAAAGCCCGGGATACATGGAGCGAACTTTCTCGACGAACTTCACGCGTCAAGTAACGACGCGGCGACACGACGCAGGATGTTTGCTGTGTTGCAATACATGCGGCGAACGCCGCCGCGCGTTGGCCGCCGTGTTGGCGGCGGTCCCGGCCGCCCGCTTCGAACTGAATTTGGCGTTGTCCTTGTAGAATTCACTTAGTTGGAAGCAAATGACTGCGTAAACGGCTTTCGCTTAGTCTCAGGCCGCTTCGACGACAGAGTATTATGGATAACCTTGAGTAGTTTTCGAGATCGCTTCTCGTTTCGAACGCGTCTAAGCCTAGCGAAAGAAATATCCGATGCCAACGCCATCTATCGGGGAAGTCGGGAGATAGGCATGACGACAGCATGTGGCCTCTGAGATCAGAAGATTTCTGTTGAAGGTTGTTGTAGAGAGCTTGCACTGCTTGTCTGTTTCCTCGCAGATCAGCGGATATGGGATGTACAAATACAACGCGATTCCTGAGAGATCATACTAGGAACTACTCAATCGGTGCAGAGACATGCAGACACGGCAACACCAACGCGATTGCAGACGACGCGAAAAGGCGCGCGCGCGCGAAACACCAGCATGCATTGCGACCGGAACTAGTGCCTCCTGATTGGCTGTCGTCCACCGCTGCGCGCTAGACGCTTCCGGCGGCGGCGTTCGCCCGACGAAAATGTTTGGACAGGCAGATCGGCTGCGGACGGCAAATTTCTTGACGCCGGCCGTCGGACGTTCGCCGCCCGACGAAGTTCTTCGCTCGGACGCCGGTTATTCGCTCCATGTATTCCGGCCTTAACGCGCACCGACAGTGAACGCTTCGGTGGTCTCAGTACTACGACGCCTCGATGCCAGCATTCGAAGGGACGCTGGCATCAAGAAGCACTACCAACGCCACCTAGGTGGCGTTCACCGTACTCAGCACAGCGGAGCGTGGCCTCCGCAATTAGCTCTGAAAATGTTTCTGAAGTTGATCGCGGAGGCTGCAATTACGACGCGCTGTACGCGCTGATTTGACTCGATTGGTGGCCCTTTTGTGTATATAAGTGGTCGATTGTGCGCGATAAGGAATCGGTTATTCCCAATAACCTGTGTGTGTGTTTATTTGACAACAAATTTAGTTCGCTCCGCGGTCAAGCTTCAGGCTCTTTCTGTGTTCTCAAATTGCGCAATCTGTTCACATCTGTGCACCCACTAACCTCATGATTCCAAAGAGTCACGTTAGAAACATGATCTTTCCGTTTTCCTGAACCAGGGAGCTGTTGCCAGTTAGAGCTACGGGAAGTCCACGTGGCAGGTCGCAGAAATAAGGCGACTGTTGCAATGCATCTGTAGGTTCAGGCTGACTGCATTTGAAGTTGTGAATTGATAAGTCGTGCAGTGTGTGCTGCTATGAGATGCAGAATATACAAAGGCACAAACGGAACCAAGATCAAGCTTTCTCAGACGTGCAAAATTTAAAAAATAATCGGTTCAGTTAAGCCTGCCTAGATCATAGCTGGAACCATGCAGTGCTGATGGCATGCTGATTGCAAAATTAACTGCACAATTACTTGAGCAACTGCCTTGCGGAAAATATAGCATTACATTTGATGTGTTGAGCATCGACAAGAAAAGACCTACGGAACGCTGATTTGCGCACGGCAAGATATGTCAAGGACAGGTGCGCTGGGCCAGGGAAGCTAAGAAACCACCACAACAAACAGCTGGGAGGGCAGGTAGGCGAATGGCCTCGAAGTGCAAGCATAAACAAATATAGGAATGCTAGGGGCCGCCACGCCGTTCAAGAATCCGGTGAATGTTGAAGTGTGCGACAGTGATTAACGTAACAAAAAATAATTTTAAGAATGGGAGGGGGGGGGGGGGGGGCGCATAAAAGGCGTCAAGAACGAGTCAGCGGATCAATATGGGCATTGAGAGAGCGTCTCGACACTGCCCGCGATAGCTCAACACCAGACGGCTGCGGCCAGTCGCCTAGCTGAGGCTCACCTAGCTACCCCGTCGTAACACGTGCGACCTTAGATTTATCATAAATAAATTGAACTATAAGTTTATTTATTCACTTTCTCTTCAGAATAAGCTTCAAATAAGTTTAAACCTTGCACCCACGTTCATCTCCTGCGTGCACACACATTGAAATCTGGCGCACGCACGCACGAGGAGGGGGAGGCGATAAGAAGGCGAGTGCGGCACGCAGTCACGTGACATTACTAGGGACATATCCGCCTCGCAAATCTAGGGAACCGCACAAGACGAGATATGGCAACATTGGTGTGTTCTGGTGGGGATTAGTCGCTCCGGCCGAAATGGCGGAATACGGCTAAGAAAGAGCACGGCGGGGGAAAGTTGTCCAATTTGTTCTTGGTTAGTCGTCCGCTAGCCGCGTTGCTTACAATGAACGTATATAGTGTTACTTCTACGCGCGATACCTTACTGGGAGCAGTGAAGAGCAAGCTATGGCACCAAGATGACTTACCGTAATTGCCGAAGTGCTGGTAGAAGAGGAAGCCAGGGAACAGCATACACATCAGCCCCACCATTGCCATGAACATGTCCCAAACATAGTTAGCCAGCCAGTAAATCACTGGCGACACACCCGACACGAACTGCATGCGCTTCGAGTTGCTCACACGGTCGTCCACTGGGAAGAAAATGAAGCTGGCCGTGGCCACTGAAATGCCAGCCGGAAGCAAAATAAAATTTGTCAGCCTCGTAGATATTACCTGTTCGAGGGTCTCCGCATGCTTCGCATTTCTTGGGCGTTTAGAAGCTATTATTTTCTTGCCCTTTTTCAGCGGTCGCAGTACGGCAAGTACTTCACTTTTGCTGTCGTTCGTCACTCTGCGCAGCAGCACAGTGGAAATGGCGTTGAGAGACAACGACTGTGAGTGGAACGCGTCGCCGCTAAACCAGGCTACGGCCCTGCGCGTCGTCGGCTCAGTTTTGTGGGAGGCAAATTCAGCTCCAAAGACGTACTTTACTTGGCCGGCGCGGGCTGTCTTCTCCTCTTCTAGGAAGTTTTCAATGTTCGGCACCTTCTCTACGGAAAAATGATGAGACCGGATGTACGCTTCGAAGCCGCTTTCTGCCACTACCTTAGATGCATTGTCATATGCGACAAAAGTTTGATCAGATTTCTCAAAGCTACGGAGGTCGTAGATGAAGTTGTCGGCAGAGAACTCGACCGACACCCGCGGACCGGCGATGGTCTCGAGCTCACCGCGCAGCATGAGAATCACCGTGGGCACTATGAAGCCAAACATGGGCAGCGCCAGGGTTTGCCAGGTGTAGTGGCGACGCTTGATTATCATGGCCATAAACAGCTGAACCCAAGTGGGCTTTGAAGGCTTAAGGTCATATACTGCCTTGACATGCTGCTGAATTTCGAGGGACGACTCGTACTTCTCTCCACCTTCGACAATGCCACCCAGGTCTTCTGTATTGACGGTAAGATTGGCCATGGTGTAATCCACGTGCTCTTCGGCGGCGGCAGTAGTCTTCTTCAGGTCAATGCCCATTGCCTTTTCCATGTTCGCCTTGTACTGGTAGTCACCAGAGTCCATTTCTAGTACGATGCGGAAAAAGATGTCTTCCATCGTAACGACGCTGATTGTGAAAGAACTTATGCCGAACTGTCTCTGCTCAGCCTCGAGTCTATTTAGCACTGTTGCCACGGGTGTGTAGTCAATATGTTGTCCCAGGCCAATGGCAGCAAAAGCTTTGTGGTCTTGCAGCACGTGAGCATCCGGTATTATCTGACGAACGACAGCCAGGACGCCACGGCCGCGGAACTGTGGGCCTTTTACTATTTTTACGGTGTATCCCCAGCCATAGCGCCGCTGTATGAAGGATGTGGTGCCGTAGCACTTGTGGGCTGCGTAGCCAAACACGGTGAGCCTATCGGCCCGCGTGTCGACTTCGTACACGTTTGCCGTAGCAGCGATGATGCACATTGTGCTCTTAAGAGAAATCAATGCGTTCCAGGCTATCTTTCTTGTCGCGGGGTACATTTTGACCATGACTTCGTCCATAATCAAAACCTTTGGACACTGTGATAAGTGCAACGGCAAGACTCAGTATTTTCTTTTGAGATATGTCCAGCTTATTGCACTGGATATTCATGATTGGTTCTAGCTGGAGCATTTCTTGTACTTGAGCCAGCTGCTTGTCTAGAACGGCCCATGCTTCGTCTTTCATGGAGCCGAAAAACAGAAGGTGCTCGTAAACAGTCAGATCGGCAAAGAGCACATCGCGCTGCTGGACGTAGGCGATGTGGCGCCTCGCTAAATCCGTCTGTAGCATCATGTCGTAACCGAGGACCATGACTTGGCCCGCGCTCGGAAGCGAGTAGCCGGTGAGCAAGTTGCACAGGCTTGTTTTTCCCGCTCCATTTGGAGCAACGATGCCCAAGATCTCACCGTGGTAAGCTTTTAAATTTGTGTCGCGCAGAATGTGCTTCTCCTTGCACTCGTATTCAAGCTGGCTCACAGTCACAGACGCTTCATTCGTCGGGTACTTCTGAAAGTAGTAACCATCCGGTTCTTTTGGTTCGAAGACCTCCACGCTCCCCTGGGCGCCCGGTAGCCAATACTTAATTGTGAAGGGAAACCATGGCTCCAGCGGTACCCCGAGAGCCCATGTGAGCACGTTGCCGAAGTACCAAATCATGATGGCAACAGTAACAGTGTACGCCAGCATCACGATCCATATTTCGAACATCTTGACGTTGTCGAGGCCCAGAACCTCTTCATTCACCATTTCAAAGGTGTAATCTTCGCCTGAAAACAGATGAAGTGAAAGCCCATGACAAATTTCGTACCACGCTGCGTTTAGTTGTTTCAGGCAGCACAACACCGAGCCTCCGGCTCTCTACTGATGAATTCCTAAAGCCGGAATGCATTTCTCTACATCGACTGTGCTGACCTGGACAATTGCTCGCGCGGAAAACGTAACCTTTATTTCTCGATAGTCGGGGTATTATCTTAAGAGCCTAAGCCTGTAGGAAGTAGAATTTTCGGGATCTATACTGTGCTTATACTCAGCGCGCGTGAATCGCTGGCTATGCATGGTACGAGCTGCCGCGACGCCTTGGTGTAATCTATGTTTCATCATCTCCAAGCAATTTAATACAAAGTAATTGCCCTCAGTGGCTACGTCATTCTGCTCCTGTTCGTGAGGTCAGATGGTTCAATGCCAAAAATGCCGCCAGCCGCATTCCATAGAATGCCAACTCAAAAATTAGCCGTGCGCTGAGCTTTCTCTGCACGTCAAGCAATCAACCTAGTTAATCCGGGTCCGAGCACCATGGCGTGTCATACCCATGATTAACTTAAGTAAATGAATACATCAATTGGTCTGGGATTCCAATGAAAGGGGACATTAAGAGCCTTATCTACATCGCTCAAACGCACCACACTTTGCGCAATATTAGAGACTATTTGCCATTGACACAAATATCAAATCGCGCGTGGTTAAACTGAAGAAACCTTGACTACAGCACAAAAATATTGTTGTAAAAAAATTGTTTTGTGAGAGCCACCTTTCAGTTTCCTGATGTGTAGTGAATACAAGAAAGAATTCCAAACATGAAGATTTTACAAACGAAAACAAGCTAGAGAAGGACCTTTACAGTGAGTAAATATTCAAAAAAGAAACCTGCAATTTTGAGACCGGAGCCAACGATTTCTCTCCAGCACCGGTGGCTATACCACGTGGTAACAAAGCAAGGTAACCAAGGTGGCGCATTTAGTGATTATTACTAGCACTTTGTCAACTTTGTGCAGAAGTCACTTACCGGTAATGACGGCGCATCCAAGAATTCTGAAGCACCAGTGAAGACCCATGCAGGGCGACGCCGACGTGAGAAGCTTTGAAATGCGTCCCACGCTAATGTAGTCGGCGGCATAGCCCTCCATCTTCTCCAGCGCAAACCAGGGCACGAGGTATGTGGCTAGCCAGTAAGACATCGCGAACACCACGGCCGCCGTCGCATTGGTGAAGAACAGCGATATAAACATCGCCTTGAGCATGTACAGCAGCGTGAATATGAAGAAGCACACGAAGACCACCAGCTTGTCGATTCCCATTAGGTACGTGACGTTAAAGTCGCTGTGCCAGTTCGGAGCGAACAACATGTGGGTCATGTTACAAAGCACCGCAACCATGCCTATGAACAGCGAGGCGAAGAAATGGCCGAGCCAATAGACTGCATTGTTCAGTCCAACGAGGCGCAGTTTCTCACGCATGCCGCTCTGGTTCTCCTCGACAAGCCGGGCCACTAGTGTGCAGAAGGGTACCATGTAGCCGAGGCCGGCGCGGAGTGCGGTAAGGCTGTAGCCACTCCTGCAATGCGAAATGAAATGGCATGACAGAATAGAGAGAGAAAGTTTCATATACAACAAGCAGATAGGTTGGCCTAAGGTACATTCCTCTAGCCCGCTACTATGCGTTGGAGGAAGGGAAAGAGGTAAAGAAAGAGGGAAGAGGCGCATGATGGGTAACGATGACGAGAGAAGGAGGATGTAAAGCGTAAAGCAAGCAATTTCGTATACTCAAAACCTACAGTCCAGGGCCGTACTTTTTAAAAAGTCCAGTAACGCCTGGATGACCTTAAAAACTCCATTACACGTCTGACCAAGGGCCTAAAATAAAGGAATGACCGAATAGGTTCTGTAGGAATTCTTGAAACGTTAGGGACACGCACGGTGCCCGGTTTGAGCCCAGCGTAATGTCCTTATGTTAGTAAGAGTGATGCACAACATGTCAACAAAATATTAAAGTCTGGCAGCGGGAATTTTAATGGATATTAAGCATCCAAAGCGACTGCTCCCACGATAGAATAAAGATAGAATAAAGTATAAACTATCTCGGAACTATAGTTTATACTATAGTTTCTATGGGGTACATCTAAGGGTATGCGTGCCTCGCACGTGTATTTAGAAGACAGCAGCATTTGAGCTTCATTTAGTGCGTCGAAATAATTTTAAATAAGCGCGAATCTTCTTGTACTCTATAAACGCGTAATTTGCGCAAGTTTGTGTTTGTTTCTTTAATGCATTAGTAGCATGCAAGAGTTTTGACCGCAAAGTGGCAGCGAGTCTGATAACACATCCGTGAAGTCAACGAGGCTCTCAGTGGCACGGTTATGTGCGTTAATAACGAATGTAAAGTACGAACATTTTCAATTATCATTTCTATTTCAATTATCAATTATTTAGGGCCATTCTGCAGTTAAGTTGGACGATTTTGTTCTTGGATGCATAGACGTGTAGTGTTCTGTTCAATATTCTTTTTTTTTCTTGCGTGAGTCGCACTCAAGAGATTTGACCGCAATGTGAGAGCGAGTCTGATAGTATATCCGTGAAGTCAACGAGGCTCTCAGTGGCACTATTACGTGCGTTAATAACGAATGTAGAGTACGACAGACAGTTCACGGCGTTTGTGCCGCATATAATATTTCAATGACCATTTATTTAGGGTAATGTTCTGCTCGATTTTTTTTTTTTTTTTGGTTAATGGTATAGTAATCTGAAAGTCGTTAGTCCGAATCCTCCTACAGTCCACTACATTTTCAGGCATGGAGTGGCGCCTCACACCGGCAAAAAATAATATTGCCGAGAGCCAGGCGCGTAGCCAGAGGGAGGCGGGGGGGGGGGGGGGGGGGGGGGCTTATGGGGCTTCAGCCCCCCCCCCCCCCCTCCCGAAATTTTTTCGTCGGCGGCATCCACCGCCGACCAAAACTACCACCGACGCCGGGAATCATTCTGGATTTTGTGTACAATGTCTTTTTCACGCTCGAAACGACATTTCGGCACGAACATTGCGAACTCGGGCTGGATTTCGTAGCAAAGCCCTTGCACCTGGAGTCACGTAACCCAAGGAGCCTCATCTGAGCACAAACTTTCAAGGGCTTTTCGATAGCGGGCGGGCGCGTTGCGGCATCTCGCAGCGGCCGCGGAATCTACGGAGCGCATGGATTTCAACTCCATAAAGTTCTCATACACTTTTGACGCGAAAAGTGCGCTGACATTTCTAAAGGCGTGCTTCTGATCTTTAATTCTGGAACTTTCTGGGTTTGATGTTTTTATAAACTTGGACCAACATGCATGCACTGGAGCCCTCGTATCCAAGCTGTTCCATAAATGAAAGCACGCGCTGGGAATCTTCCACAAACACGAACATACTAAATATTACCGTGACTGAGCTAGCAGCTGATCATTTTCTCCAAACATTTTCAGGAAGCGTGCCCAATGTGATCGATCAGCTGGATCAGGGCAGGCAAAGTAAAATATGAGAAAACAGGAGAAATGAAATGGCCTATTATTGAGGAAATTCTTTTTGTGGGCTACAAGGTCTGGCTCTCCGTGGCCACAGGGACAGTGGCCCTATAGATTTAAGCATAGCCCCTGCTGAAAATACAGGTATTTTCAGAGCGCTTCTTCGCATGCAAGCTGATTGTGGAGATACATATCCGAAGAACCATTCGGAAAGTTGCCTCGTATTTAAGCCCAGATGCACAAAACCAAATTTTAGAAATTTGTGGCGAAATTATCACAGAAAGCCTAGTTGCAAAAGCAGGCTGCTTCTCCATACTTCCTGACGAAACGACGGACATCGCTGCAATCGAACAGCCTACTGTTTGTGCAAGGTGCCTAAACAAGGATGCCAACGACCTCGAGGGAGTGTTTTAGGTTTTAGCACCGGAATAGATGCCCTCTCTCTTTGCGACTGCAGGCTCTATGTAAATGTGTACAAACTGTTCCAGATTCTAGTCACCCTTCCAGTGACCACTGCCAGCGCAGAGAGAATATTTTTTTAACAAGAGTTTACTAAAAAACTACTTGCGCTCTACAATGTCTGTGGAACGCATGGTTAGACTGGTGCTTCTATACACCCACAGAGACGTCGGCATCAATGTGTCCGAAGTCATTGACCGCTTCGCTCAACTTCCCCGCCGAGAGAAGTTTGTCCTTTAGATAGCGAAGCAGCAAAAATCAATGCAAGTAAAAAGCTCTGTTCCTTCAGGTCCATAAGCTCGTAATTATGAAAACGTATGACTGTTCGTTAGCTTTTAAAACCGCAGAAATTTTAGCCGTTTATTCTAGCAGTTAGCATCATGATCAAAATTATCATGCGAATACGAAAATTACGAGGGCATCAATAACCAATTTTGACCGACCTTGCTCATTGAAAGCCTGGCCCACGCGGCGTTTGCCAAAAACACACTGGAGATATTGGGTAGTTTAACTTGCCGCATCATCTGTGGCTTTCGTTTGTCCTTTTCTTTTCTTTTTAGCTACCTGCTTTTTTTTTTTTTGAAACGAAGCAAAACCCTCCTTAAATTTTGGGTGCAGAGTAATTGTTGCCGCTGTGCAGGCAGTTAATTTACACATTTTCGTACTGATTTCTGCATTATTCCTCTATTATTCTACATGTATGGTGCTGTCGCGACCGCTGCATGGCCCGAGTACATATCACGATTTCAGCGATCATAGATTTGTTCTTGCCTAGATCATCTGTCTTTCTGTGCGCAAAGTTTACTATCTCTGGCTCCGCAACGTGTTTGTCTTGTTTGACGCATAATATACAGTGACGTTTGCTTAAATACGTAGATTTATTGGAGACTTAGGCGTATATTTAAATATCTTGCTGCGAGGTGTTGTGTATACAAGCAGTGAACTTTGTTTCCAGCGACTCTTTTAACACGAAAGTGTTTTATGCCGGGGTCCACCAAGACTTCACTGACGTATTTCCGTCACGGAAATACGTCAGCTTACAATGTACACGAACATAATACAAAGAAAGAAACCAGAAGAAAAAGTTCCACAAACATGCAAAATTTGGAAATCGAACCCACGCCCTCTCGGTCCGCGACGATAGATCGCCGAGCGTTTAACCCATTGCGCCACAAACGCATTTGCAGAGAGCTACACAGACACGCCTCCTCCGTGTACCCGCGCTCTTGCTCGGGGCGGTGCCGCCGCCTACGAGCAGAAAAGTTGTCGCAGTTTCACCTGAAAGGTTAAGCATCAATTGCGATAGCAAATTTGTAGAGAGCTATACGGAGTAATGATATTAGCTTTATCAGCTGTATAAACTTGGACATGCAGCAGCACCGGCAACGCGCAGAACTGTTGTCGACGCCGTCGGCGTTTTGCCCGCGTTCGCTCAAAATGCGTGCGGCGTTGGTGACTGTTGCCGGAGCCTCTGATATAAATAGGCACTTGGTGCCGCAGCTAAACGTCGCCTCCCTTCCCTCCCCCTTCCTTCCCTCCCCCACGGCCTCTCGCGCATCGGAAGAAGGCGCGTTTGCTCCACATATATGGTGATTGTAAAGGAGGAAAGAGACGCCTACTTCTGCAGCCCTTAAGCAAGCACGGCGCGGAACGCTCGTTTGTTCTCCGCCGTGCGTTCACTCCCCGTGAAAGAGCGCGTCCCTCGTGCCGTTTCACTCGCACATACAGTGTTCGGCGGCGCGCGGTCACGATTTCATCTCCATTGACGTCATACGGAACCTCACGGCGACGGCGACGGCGACGGCGACGCCGACGGCAGAAATCTGCTTTTGAGTGTCCATATAATTGCTATCGCAATAAAAGAGAAGTACTGCATTATGACACTAACGCGCACCGACAGTGAACGCTTCGGTGGTCTCAGCACTACGACGCCTCGATGCCAGCATTCGAAGGGACGCTGGCATCAAGAAGCACTACCAACGCCACCTAGGTGGCGTTCACCGTACTCAGCACAGCGGAGCGTGGCCTCCGCAATTAGCTCTGAAAATGTTTCTGAAGTTGATCGCGGAGGCTGCAATTGCGACGCGCTGTACGCGCTGATTTGACTCGGTGACGATTCAGTTACGTGCTTTGTCTTGCGCGTTGTATTAGTGTGTCAGTTACGTGCTTCGTCTTTCGCGTTGTGCTAGCGTGTGCAGCGTAGTGCAGCTTCCATATGCACGACGGTTGCTCACGGTCATCGACGTTGGTAGTCGCGATGGAGGAGACGTGCCACCAGGCGTCAGCGTGGGTGCATCAACGCCTAAGGGCGCTTTAGCCACAAAACACCAATAGACATTATATATCAATGTGCAATAAACATTACACTACTTCTGTGAAGACACGTTTCACTTTCGTGTTCTATACCGATTCCTATATAAGAGGGATCAACCACATTTTTTATTTGTATTCACTGTTGCGAGTATAATTTCGGTGTAATTACAATACACGACCGGTAACAGCTGCTCCTGTGCAATATATTGCAACGAGGGACGGCGTCACTGAGGTTTTTTCCTGGCCGTTGCTTATGTTCAAAAATGTAAACAAGGTTCTTGAATGACGAAGATTCATCAAAATATTTGTCCTCAACTTATTCATTTCATGGCCTTTACGTTCTTCATATCAGCTGTATACACTGCTTTGCTGGTTTCGAACTGATATAGTTCTAAAGTCCGTGTGATATTTTCTTTACTTATTAAGTAGACAAAAAAAACGCGGCCGCATTGATATCAGTTATTTCTGCCAGAATTTTTGGAACTACGAATATATTCTTTCATGAAAAAATACATATTTTACTTGACAGTGCGTAGCGTTGAATAATTCGTTTGCAGCATCTAATATACAACGGCATTGGCAATGCAGTTATTATTCAAGTATTTGATCCCTCGACAAATTCTATAAGGAGGAGGCCACGCTGCAACCTGAGCCCCCCCCCCCCCCCCCCCCCGCACAAAATTTCTGGCTACGCCACTGCCGAGAGCCAATGGCGCTCTTCTAGTCAAGGTGCAACCAAATTAGGAAGGCCCACTAAACTTCAACAAAGTGACTCCCTCACCAGAACAGGAATTGGCCTCCCTGGTGCAGTATTCGGCCGCTACCTCCCAAATGACTCCTCCAATTTACCTATGGCCCTCAGTCCCCAGCGGCTGCGGAGCACCTGACCAAAGCGGCGGTCAGACCTGCTACGCGGCAGAGGGTGCTAAGAATCTCTGGGCCCGGACAGGCCGCCACTGGAAATTGAACCTGGCAGCGTTCAACACTCGCACCCTATCAAGTAAGGCTAGTTTAGCAGGGCTATTTGAAGAATTATCAGGCATTGCCTGGGACATTATTGGCCTTAGTGAGGTTAGAAGAACTGGTGAGGCTTATACAGTGTTGACTAACGGCCACGTCCTCTGATACAGAGGACGCCCCAACCTTCAGTCACGATGATGAAGAAATAGAACAGTTTTATGAAGATGTTGAATTAGCAATGAGAAACGTGCAAACTCAGTATACTTTGTCATGGGCGACTTCAATGTAAAAGGGGGGGGGGGAAAGCAGGCTGGTGAGCAAGCAATTGGCAACTACGGCATCTATTCTAGCAACACAAAAGGAGAGAGATGTTGGTAGAATTCGCGGAAAGGAATAGGCTTCGAATAATCAATATCTTCTTCAGGAAGAGCAGCAACAGAAAGTGGACCTGGAAAAGCCCTAATGGAAAAACTAAAAATTAAATAGATTTCATACTCTCTGCCGATCCCAGCATAGTGCAGGATATAGAAGCATTAGGTAGGGTAAAGTGCCGTGACCATAGGCCAGTGAGGTTTAGGATTTCTCTCAATTTGAAGAGAGAAAGAATAAAGTTAGTCATGAAGAAACAGGCCAACTTAGACGCAGTAAGGGTAAAAACATACCAATTCAGGCTGGCGCTCGCAAACAAATATGCAGCTTTAGAACAGGAACATAAAGACAACATAGATGTAATGAATAAAACTGTAACTAGGTTGATCTCGGAAGCAGCAATTCAAGTGGGTGGTAAGGCACCAAGGCAACCAGTAGGTAAGCTCGCCCAAGTAACAAAGGTCCTAACAAAGAAACGGCAAAACATGAAAGTGTCAAACTCGAGAGATCAGGTAGAATTCGCTAAACTGTCGAAACTAATCAACAAGAAAGTAAGGGATATCCGAAATTATAAGGTGTAAAAGACTGAGGAAGCAGCAAAATATGGGCGCAGCGTGAAATCAGTGAGAAGAAAACTTGGCATAGGACAAGGCAAAATGTATGCACTGAAAGATAAGCAGGGTAATATCATCAGCAATTTGGATTACACAGTAAAAGCAGCGGAAGAATTCTATACTCAGCTGTACAGTGCCCAGAGCAGCCAAGCTACTTTCATTCGAAATAGTGATGAGCAGGATACAGAGACCCCCTTCTACAACTAGCGATGAATTTAGAAGGGCCTTGAAAGACATGACCAGGGGAAAGCTGCTGGATAAGATGAAATAACAGTCGATTTAATCAAGGATGAAGTAGATATACTTGAAAAGCTTACGGCCCTTTATACGCAATGCCTCACGACTTCAAATGTACCAGAAAGCTCCGGGTACCATCCCAGCCACAGGACATGCAAACAGCCTTGCGACTAGGCTTTGTCGGCTTTTAACCAAACTCTCACCGCCTTTTCTCTTCACGGTATTCGAGCAAAAAGGGCAGCGGCCTCTTGGTTCTAGTAGATCTGGCGTAAGTTTTAACCACAGAAGCCCAATACCAAGCTGTGAGCACGCACGCCTATACTGTGTGAAACCGAGGTCGCGTGTTTGCTTAGTAAGCGATTCTGCTGCGAGTCTTTCGCAGTGAAAGAAATAAATAGCATTGACCTGCACTCTAAAGGCCGAAGTTGTCGCCTTTCCTTGAGATTTGCGTGCACTATGTTTTAAGAGTGTGCGGTTCGACGTCGTTACGCTGTTGAGACGGGTCTATTGAGTTCTTGCCGGTCTGTTGAGAGGCAGGAGGCATTGAGCAGAATGACAGCGTCGACTGCGACCATCTGCCTTAACAATGGGCCGGCGTGCCCTTAAATATGGTCGGTGTCCATTCCATCGTTGGGCACAAGATGGGACAATTTTTTCACACGGTAAATCAGTCGCTGGGGACCCTGGACGCTCGCTTGATCGTCTGCACATGTTTGCGGGACGAAAGACATTGTTTCGCAGAAGATGCCTCCAAACGCGATGAATCGCCGTCGTAATGGTATTTGGAAAGCGCAGAAAAAACACGGACACGAGAAGAAACGAAGACGAGGACAAGCGCTGTAGTGCTTGTGTTCGTTTCTTCTTGTGTTCGTCTTTTTTCTGCGCTTTCCAAATACCATTCCATGATGACCGACCAACAAGTCCACATCGCCACCCTCACCGTCGTAAGGCTGATTGGTTGCCTTCACACGTTCGCAGGGCGAAAGGTTTCCTCGTTTCCCTGAAACCGCTCCGAAATGTAACCAGTCGTCCTTGGGGTGGTTCTTCCGGGGTTGTTGGGCACAATGCCGGTTACCCGACAACTTCGTTCGGTACTGCCTTGGCGCCTGTCTGCCGCTTAAGCGGCGAGCCGCGTGGTGGTTCGGTGCATTACCTGACTGACATAACAGACTCGACTACTTCACACAGTTTAAATCCTTCACTAACCTCGCTGTTTGTTTGCCACGTCTTCTATTGTTTGCCACGTCTTCTATGTGCGCATATTCCGAAACCCCCGCAGCAGACGCAACCAAAGCTAACCGGGTAAATGTACCGCTTGCCTGTCACGGGAGGGCCTATTTACCATCATCCCATTCCACTAAAGTTTTTCGGACTAGGCTTCAAGTTTGTCACGTGACGCTCCCTCCTATGTCCTTCCCCTCCTCCATATGGCCCTCGGTAACGCCACAACAGCGCCGCAGTTCGGCTGCTTACCACAAACGCCTCACGCGGAGGCTGCCGCTGTGACCACACTCCCAAAGTATTTCTAGTACATTATAGGCGCGAGTATGGAGGCACCCTAGAGGTCGAAAATAGAGCCCGCCACCTCGCGCTCAGCAGCAGAACGTCATTGGCAGTGAGCGTGGCCTCCGAAATCATAATTAAGGATAATCTCGGAGGCCACATCACTCAGCCACCATGACGGTCGCCTGCTAGCATACGCTAAAGGCTAGTACACGATATGTGAAAATCTACTTTCACGCGCAGCGGCCATGCGTGGCGGCGGATCGCGACACTCACTTTGCGTCCATGGGGAGAGGACCATCGGGGAGTCTGCTCGTCGAGAACGTGTACTCCGGCTCAGGCGAACTCAGGTGCTTCCGCAGCAAGGAAATGTGTCCCTTCGCCAGGGACATTTGGCAGAAGGCCAGAGACTCTCGCTGCGTTACTGGTGTCGGTAGCGGCTCGAACGATGAGATACCCTTGAAGCGTTGCGACAGGTACTTTTGATCGTCGTACATGCTTTGGATAAACGTTAGGTCCCGAGGGTAGCCGCTGGCTAGCGTACGTTCCTTCGAGGCGAACGACAGCAGCTGAATAGCCACGACGCGCTGCTCGGGACCCCTCTTGGGCACGGGTGTCACACGCTGGAAAACGCGTAGCAAGGTTGAATCGTCCGGATAGCCGACGACCTTTGGAGGCTCCGAGGGAAACGCCGCCGCCATGAGCTCTCGCGCATGAGATGTGTTAGGCTGGTAGACAATCTGCGAAATGGCGCGCACGAAGTCCAGCAAGATTATACAATGCAAGTACTTCATGTTTAGGAAAATAACAGCGCTGGATAGACAAGGACACCGGCAAAGAAGAACACAACACTGGCGCTGTTGTTCTTTGCCGGTGTCCTTGTCTATCCAGCGCTGTTTTTCTAAACATGAATTCCCACCAACTCGCCCAAGTTTCTCTTCTAGTACAATGCAAATACCCCAATGCTTGGCAGCGCATCTCGCCGTTTTAAGAGCAGCTTACCTATATCCTCACGTAAAATCACTTTGTTTTGCCCGTACCGACCTATCGGGGCTGAAAGGACAACAGAAAGTTTATAAATGAAGCTAAGCACCACATAACGAGTGATCGGTTGAAAAGCTCTGCGCGTGATGTGAATATATTGTCGCAACGTCGGAAGCTCGGGGGCCGGATGGACTGGTCAACAGGAATAACCTGGACGGTCTTTAAATACCGCGCATTTTTGTTTCTTCCTCTTAATTGTGTTGTCTTTAAATGCCAATATATCTTCTTATCGTCATCGTCCTTACCGCAAGACAGACGCCGCATTTGTTTCCCTTCCAAAGGAAGCATCGTCCTTATGCGCCGATGCACAGATGTATGCCATCGGTGAAATATTTTTAACTTATACATCAAGGACAGCGAAGCTGTATACAAGTAAGTTCTCACACCCTTCGGAAGTCTGCTGGCTCACGGCATCACTCAAAAGCCCGAAAGCCACAGCAGTTGCTGATCTGCTGCATACGAGCGTGGTCATGGCTGTCTGGTTTTAGGGACGGCTCTCTGCGCAGGCTGCGTTCAAGCGAGGCTGTGGCTGGCTGTGGGAAAGGGGAAGTTTATGGAATGTTGTATCATGTTTACAACCGTGACTCTTTCTTTTTGGGGACAGTTGGGGAATTTTTCGTTTGGTGTATTATGGAACTTATGAAGCCTCCCTTTTGTAGGGACTACTCCCCATTCTCCTTTCCATTCGAAGTCTTTCTATTAGACTTCTTACGGCATCGGTGTCCTAAACCAGACTGACCATTGCTTTTGTCAGCTTTTGGTTCTCTTCTTGGGTTTATCTTTTGCCTGCGAAGACTTGCGTCGCTGGTGTTTCCTATATATATATATATATATATATATATATATATATATATATATATATATATATTTAGGGAATTCTTCATTATGTTCTTCGTGTTTGTTAGTTTTGCAGAATGTCGATTTGTTGTTCTGCCTGTGGACTCTTGTGTTGTTTGATGCAATTCCTGAGCGTGCTTACGTCAATATGCTACGAGATCACGTCCTTGAAAATTGTCATCTTTAATCATGCTTCATGTTTTAAAAGAATTACTGGAGGTAGCTAAAGTAATCCTTTTCTTACAGGCGACGGTTTGTTTCCCCATAAATATGTGTTTGCTGACGTTGTGATTCAATTTACCGCTTTACGGGGAATGATAGCTAGTCGCGCTACAATGAATGCGTATGCATATCCTCTTGGTTTGATTATGTCGATGTTTTCGTTTAGTGGTTGACCCACTGATTGCAAGGTTTTCGGGTGTTTTCTCCACTCTTTTTATTACTGTATCCCACATCTGCGGCAGCACTTTTTCTGGCTCGAAAAGAATGCCTAGTATTATTGCTTTTTGGGCTATTTGAATTTCTGGTGGTACTTTCAGTGGTACTGGTGGCAAGGGGGGGGGGGGCGGTACTTTCGCTCGCTCGTTCGCCCGTTCCTTCGGGCTATTCCCTTACATTGACAATATCGTCAACGTATTTTGCATATATATTTAATTTATGCGACCTTGTGCGGCCACACTGCCATATTTATGCACACAGAGCACAAGCACTTATAAACCTACCGCGTGCTCTATCTTGTGGATCACGTGCTGGGTCCATACGTTTATTTTCAGTCGTGTTGCGTGATGCTCTCCTAATTCTTTCCTTCATCCATGGATTTTCACCTCCGATGCTTTCTTCTTGAAGCTGCCTTTTTTGACGGCTTCGTGAAAATTGAAACGAGATGTCAGACCCTGCGACGATTCTTCTGAGCCCTCGTCTCCTCCACACTCGGTGCACGATACGGCGCCGTTTTGTGTGGAAGCTCACAAAACTACGCGGTAATGTGATGTCACCCAAGCCACCCTGAAAGCTGCCACTACCGATTAATGCGTGACGCTGGGCAAGGCATTTGTATGAATGCGTATCTTTTTATACAGCAAGCTAGCGCCCCCCAGTGGCACACCTAAAAGTTGGCGCGCTCGCTTTCCGCGGAAACTGTTCCCATTGTAGGGTTGCGAAATGAACCGACTGCATCTCCCGCCGATGCCTATGTTCTTTAACGCAGCCACTCCACGTCCTGTGTCTGTTGTCCATGTGGACATACTTGTAAGCTGTTTATTTCTTCAAGAACCGAAGGAACGGTCGGTACCGTACCTTGAACGTTGTTTTCAGCGTGACTACAACTGCTACCATATTCTGTAGTAGCCAAAGTATATACAGTGCGCATTCACGTTGCTGATTTTTTTTTTTTTTTTTTTTGCTATGCGACACGTCTTGCTTTGAGGCGTTGGTGCGTTCAGGGTACTAATAGTGTTAAGAGTATTAGTGGGTTGTAATAGTGTTCATAATGTTAAGGCTGTTATTCACTGGTTTCGTGAACGTGTCAGCGGCCTAATGGGTAGAGTGACCGGCTACTGCGCTGGAGAACGTTGTTTTGAATTTATCAACGAAAGTCTCTTTTTTTTCTTGAAAGGGGAAAACCAGTCCTGCATGCTGCCGTAGAACTGACTTGCACCTTTCCCCTCTTTATAGAAAAGACCCCAAGCGAGGCATGCCACTTGACGTCACTTTTCTCTTCTCCCGCGCTTTTCACATGTACATTCTACGCGCTCTCAACCACGCCCTCGATCTGGCATGCAAGACAGCAGCGGGAAATACGAAGGAAGAGGCAAAAATCTCTTTGCAGTTGAAAACAAACTGACACCTTCCACATTCGTGTTCAAGCTCTTTCACACGCCCGTAAAATGTGCTTCAAAGAAAGCTTTCCTTCATCGCTGAGCTATATAGCCTCGGTTACATTACAATGGCGCGCTCACCAGCTGCGGTGCGCGGAATCTACTCAGGTTGCGCTCCTCGTACGTGGTGGGCTCGGTCAAGCGCAAGCAGGGTAGTTTGGGGCACTTTGCAGGTTTCAGGATAGGCCGGTCGTTCTCGACGCTCGTGAACGAGAGAACCACGAGGAAGATTTCTGCCAATGCGATGAAGTAGTGCCGCTTGATGAGCTGCACGTACACGTCCTTCCAGATGATGGCGGAGATCTGCGAAAACACGCCCATGGTGCCTGCGAGAGAAATACGAACCAGATTGTGATACTCTCTCCTACCTACCTTCAGTGCCCAGCGTCTACGCTTTTAAGGATTCACCGTACACGAAAAGGTGTCAAGTATCTTTTTTTATTTGTGTTTGTTCTGGTTTCTCCTGTCGCGGTGATTATTGTGCTGGACATTCGTCGAGTACTGCTGGCCACCTATTTCGGTAGTACTAACTACTTACCCTTTTCATCTTGATAGTGATAGTATTGGATAGACCTTGTACTTCGCATTGAAGTGTGTTTAGTCTCCTTAAAATCAATCTGATTGAACTTGCGCCCCTTTGTGCTGCCAGACAGATCATTCAAAAAATCAAACTTTTCAACTCTCTAATAGCACTTACTCCTCTAAAAGGAGTTGGTAGCGCTACCTGGGATCAGAGAGAGAAGTTGAACTGTCCGAACAGAAACGGAAGAGGACAGTGCCGAATTTAGACGATAGACACGATTTTAAGCTGAATCGCGCAGTCTCTGCGTATGACCGTTCACTGCCATCAGTGGTGAGATCAAAGCATGGAGGCATCAACGGTAGAGTACCGAGTTCGAGTGGTTAGTAGTGGTAAGGAGTGATTAAAAATAAGGAAGAAATTGCTTTCATTATGAAGCAGCGCTGACAAGAACGTTCTTCGATAAAGAAATGCAGGCCAATGTTACATGGGAATTTCTAGTCATTCTGTCAGCCGCATTTACTACAGGGAATGCAAATAAAATAACTTTACCTTGTCTTTCTGTATTCTGTGCGCTGTTATTATAATCATAAACAATACCAGTTCTCCGATCTAAATTTCACCTTCCTTCAAACCTTCGATGTCTCCAGCGCACTGAATAAAGCAATTCGCGGTAGTTATTGCGACATCCGAATGTCCGAATGAAGCACGACTAGAAATGTCGAAACGTCTTGGTACTAACAAATAAAAGTGAGGATTACTGATGCCCCCCCCCCCCCCCCCCTCACTTAGGCAAAGGAATAAAGACCGTCCTCTCAGTGACCACGCGTGCTTGCGTGGAAATTAACTGTCGGGAAAATCGAACATCAGGGGGGGGGGGGGGGGGGGGGGGGGGGGGAGTCATCAATGAACGTACAGCTGTAATACTGAACACTGAACATGCAGTGAATAGTTCGGATGGGAACACCACTTAAGATGCGCCTTGTAGCTTTTTGTATTGACGTTATGAGCATAAACATTACCAGTCCAGCACCAGATTTCGCGTTCCCTAGCACCTGCGATGTTGCAAGTGTACCGAATAAACGTACTCACATTCATTTATGCTGCCTAAATATGAAACATGAATTGAAATATTGGTACGCCTGGGCAGTAAAGTTCACCATGACTAAAAAAAAATGAAAGCAGCCACTATGCACATTGCACATGACTATGGAGCAAGATAGACTATAAGACACGCAGACAACGGAAGAGAGACTCGGAACCCTGGCGTCAGTGACCGCACTATGCTTATGTACAAATGATAAGGTGCGGAAACCGAACGGGCACCAAGGAATTACCGGCTCTATGCTGTAGGACAAACGCCGTTGCAGATATCTACAACATAAGTGACTAGGCGACCTCGATATCATTTGGCGCTGCACCCAACTTAAGCGCAAGTTCACACACGCCCGCGCTTGAATAAGCAAAATGGAGAAGACCGGTAAGGGGCACTCGCACACCCCGAAAAGACGAACAAAGCAGCATGCAGCTTGAAGCCTAACATGAACCATGGCTACTTTGTTAACGCGCTGTAGAAGATAAATGGCGTAAGCTCGCATCGATCACGAAAAACGAAAATTTAGAATCAGAGCTACAGGGTGGCAAACTTCAACTCACTGCTAAGAAACAGCAACGGTACCTTCAAGGCTCGGGGCAGGACGTCAGAACGCCGCGATGGTGGAGCCGGCACCGTCCGGTATCGTGCAGCGAGAGAGCGGGCCCGTCCGTGGATGCTGGCCACGTTGGCGCGGGCAACGTGCTTCCCCGGGCAGCGCGAGAATCACGCAGCATATAGCGTACAGCCTTGCTTGCTTGATTGTTCTTCACTTGTGGCGTGTACCCGCTACGGGGGATTGGCCAAGAAGCCGGCAGTTAAAGGGAATAGGTATAGAGAAAAACCTAAATAAAAGATGTCACAGTTTCGCCCTAAGGGCGAAGCAATGAATGCGATAGCAACACAGCAATGTCATACGAAGTAAGGTGAGCGGCTTTGGTAGCAACAACACGCAGAACTGTTGTCGACGCCATCGGCGTTTTGCCCGCGTTAGCTCAAAATGCGTGCGGCGTTGGTGACTGTTGCTGGAGCCTCTGATATAAATAGGCACTTGGTGCCGCAGCTAAACGTCGCCTCCCTTCCCTCCCCCTCCCCCACGGCCTCTCGCGCGTCCGAAGAAGGCGCGTTTGCTCTACATATATGGTGATTGTAAAGGAGAAAAGAGACGCCTACTTCTGCAGCCCTTAAGCGAGCACGGCGCAGAACGCGCGTTTGTTCTCCGCCGTGCGTTCACTCCCCGTGAAAGACGCGCCCCTCGCGCCCTTTCACTCGCACATACAGCGTTCGGCGCGCGGCGACGATTTCATCTCCAAATGACGTCATACGGAACCTCACGGCGACGGCGACGGCGACGGCGACGCCGACGGCAGAAATCTGCTTTTGAGTGTCCATATAATTGCTATCGCAATAAAACGTAAATCAAGGTGAAGTATAACGTTTGTGATAAATAGGAAATAGATTTACCTGACAGATACGAAAATAAAAGTAATTGTAACTATATATGAAGAGCAATTTTTTGTGTGGTATTAGAATAATTTCGAACGTCAGCGATTTAATGAGCTATCCAATCATTGATTTCGAGAATTAACATGGTAGCCTTCTTGTGTTGCAGAGATAGTCGCAAATAGCCACGCAGATGTTCCTGTGGTTAAAACCCAATGGAGAAGCCCCGAAGGCGAGGACATGTTAAGTAGTTAAAAGAAATACCCAATTTGCGGAATGAAGAATTCAAATTTCTTCCTCTGATGTCTAAATCGACGGCATGCTAATAGAAAGTGGTCAATGTTTTCGTGTTCCTGACCGGTAAGACGCAGAGGGTACGGTGCCAGACCGGACCTGTATACAACCTGATTTTTGCTGCTGATGATGACGATTCCAGGCATAGGCACATACCCACAACGGAAAACTGCCCATGAAGCGGGCTGTAGAGCGACAAAAAAGAATGGCTAAGCAGTAGTAGTGCAATATATAAGAAACTTAGACCAAGAAATATGTTTTTACTTATGTATGCACTTAGGAATCACATAGGAATGCACGAGTAAGAGGCTTATTTACATTAGCAGTCAGTTTACTATTTCTCAACTGCAGCACATTGTTCTAATGATGTCGTGGAAGCACGAAGAACTGAGAGACATCCACTTGCGAATCCCACCGACCTCATTGTTAATCTTATTGGTCATTTGTTTATTAGCTTCCTATTTTCTTTTTAGACAATCTTTATTATTCTTTATTCAAGCTGATGGATAAAATGAATATATGCTCTTCTCTGATAGGTTTCATTTGTTTATATATATGATACGTTTCTAATTTTTAAGTCATTCCCTCTTATTCGCTTGTGAAAGCAACCCAACCCCTCTGTGGGCCCGTCTCCAGGAGTGGGTAGGTGCAACCGTATTCATGGGCATCATCATTATTATCATCATTACTCCGAAAGCATTGCTTTTTCAGAAAAAAAAAATATACACGGCCCATTCAATGTGTTGTGCGAAAATTTTGAACTGTAAGTAAAGTGTGTGGTCGAAAACAGCCACTCAGTACTTTGCACATGACTATGGAGTAAGATACGACATGAACCCCTGCGAACTACCCACGTAAGTGCCAGATATATGCTTGATACGCTAAAAAACACATTTCCCCCCGTAAACTTGTGAAGCTGCTCATTTATACACTATTTACAAGCATCAATTTAGGTGTTCCCTTTAAACGTTCGCCATACCGCACCTCACGAAAGCGATTCATCGGATACAAGAAACTATATAGGGCGAAATTCTTGAAGCTTTTTGTTCTTAAGTGTTACTTGCCATTTACCGGCAGCCTTCGCAAATAATACGTCCAGCACATACACTGACCGCAAATCTCCTTTGCGATCAATTCTATTGCATAAGAGTTCGGGCCCTGATTTTGCTGAGCTCAAAGCTAAAAGCAGTGTCGCTGACGTTCGCAGCGGGAACCCGCCGCCCGGTAACACGTTATGGCGCGTCAGCCTCTGCAGCACATAGTCATCATAAATAATTATTGCCTTTATCGACAGTTTTGCTGCAAATTCTCCTGGAATATTTTATGTCGTTTGTTTGCATACCCTCCAATTACATCAGCGTTGTGTGAGCGCTTTAAGAAGGTCGGCGGCCGCTATAGCTTTTTTTATGCAATATTCTATGTATCACGTATGACACTGATAAGTCTATAAGCGGAGTTTTTGGAGGCAACGGAGCAGTTCATGTCTCACAGAGCTCTCGTAGTCGTACGGGACAAATCCGCACGGTGCGTGAGAAGAAGAAATGCAGCAGTGGTACTGCAGCAGCTTCTACTTCAAAGACAGCTCTATGGCATCTCTAAATTACCGGCTGATCACCTCTGGCGGTGCACGTAGTCTTATTTAATGGCACTGCTGCTGAACATATAGCTGCTTCGTGAGGGGATCCTTTTCACAGTGCGTTGAAACTGCCAAGATCGACTTTTTTCCCTCATGCCGCTGATAAAACGTATTCCTCTGCACGTTCGCCTTTAACGCGAGGCTGAAAAAAAAATGAAGAGGAAGTGTGGTCGTTCGGCAACTAAGCATTGTATTTAAATTCATAGTAAACAGCATTTCTATGCTGCGCTAGTGGCGTTGAAAAAAAGCGGCAATTTTATCCAACGCGCGTTTTATACACCATCTAATGGACGTGGCGTCACCTGACGGCTATACGGAGAAGCACGCAAGAGTTATCGAGTTGTGTGTCGCCGAGGTGCCGCCACTACAGCACGCTACCGAACAGAAGCGAAATTCTCATAGACATTCTGCTGCGACTCCAGCACGCTTTTCGGCGATATTGATGGCGGTACTGTTTTGTGCTGAAGCCGGGGAGACCTTTAGAAAAACTCTGAAATAAGGGGTAAACGCCGAATGGACTGTTATATATACACATATTCATACGAGAAGAAAGAAAACCGAGGGGCCCGATTTTTATTGGTCAAATCATAAAAGCTAACAAACAATGAAACGAAGGACAGCATAGGGGAAATTATTTGTAGTTTGTAATAGAAATAAAGAAATTATAAATAAATTGAAAAGAAAGTGGGATGAAACAACTGGCCGGAGGTGGAATGCGAACCCACGTCTTCGCATTACGCGCGGGCGACGGTCTCGAGCAGTCCCGACAGCCTTGATACGTTCAGATAGGATGTCTGGGTTTACTGACCAGTTGCCTTCACCCCAAAAATTAGCGCAGCTTCGACTAAGTTGTGCAAGGCTTGGACTAAGTTTTGCAATAGACGTGGTGGCTGTTTAAGTTGGCCCTCAAGGTAGTCGATGAGCGGGCGAAGCTCCAGGTCTTCACGCTGTTGCTGAGCCAAGTCAGACGGTGTGACGGCGCAGAGGAAACTGTCGACTTCAGTTAGCTCAGGCGAAGTCGTTTCTACAGGAGCGCGGGACAGACAGTCGGCATCTGTGTGCTTGCGTCCCGACTTATAGACAACCGTAACGTCGAAATCCTGAAGGCGAAGACTCCATCGAGCAAGGCGGCCAGAGGGGTCTTTGAGACCGGCAAGCCAACACAACGAATGATGGTCACTGACTAATTTGAAAGGTCTTCCGTACAAATATGGTCGGAACTTGGATATCGCCCACACAACAGCTAGACATTCTTTTTCTGTAGTCTAGTAGTTCGATTCGGCCGATGACAAGGCACGACTAGCGTAGGCGATCACTCTTTCTATACCTTCTTGCCGCTGCACAATGACGGCGCCGAGACCGACATTGCTCGCGTCTGTGTGTACTTCAGTGTCGGCGTCTTCGTCGAAGTGACCTAGGATTGGAGGATTTTGAAGTCCTTGTTGTAAGTCACAAAAAGCGCGATGTTGCTCGGAGTTCCAAACGAAAGCGACATTGTCTCTTGTGAGGTAATGCAAGGGCTCAGCTATTTTCGAAAATTTTGGTACGAAGCGACGGTAATACGCGCAAGATCCCAAAAAAACGGTGAACCTCGCGTTTGTTCGTAGGCGTTGGGAAGGCTGCAACAGCTCGCGTTTTTTCAGGATCCGGGCGAATTCCATCGCAGCTTATGACATGACCAAGGGAGTTCAGCTCCTCGTAACCGAAGTGGCATTTTTCGGGCTTGAGTGACAGGCCTGCAGTTCGCAGCGCATCAAGCACTGCACGAAGACGCTGAAGATGCTGCTCGAAAGTCTCCGAAAAAACGACGACGTCGTCCAAATAAACAAGACACGTTTGCCACTTAAGACCGGACAAAACAGTGTCCATCATTCTTTGAAAAGTCGCAGGAGCAGAGCACAGACCAAAAGGAAGAATCTTGAATTCAGAGAGTCCGTCAGGAGTAATAAATGCGGTCTTTTCCCGGTCACGGTCATCGACCTCTATTTGCCAATAACCTCTACGCAGATCCATGGATGAAAAATATCTGGAGTGTCGAAGTCGGTCCAGCGAGTCGTCGATGCGAGGTAGCGAATAGACGTCTTTCTTTGTAACGTTGTTGAGTTTGCGATAATCAACGCAGAAACGCAGTGTGCCATCTTTCTTTTTAACTAGCACCACTGGTGACGCCCATGGACTTGTAGATGGCTGAATGATGTCGTCAGCAAGCATTTGCTTGACTTGTTCACGAATGGCGTCTTGTTCTCTTCGAGACACACGGTAGGCATGCTGTCGGATGGGTCTTTCGGCGGGTTCGGTTATAATGCTGTGCTTCGCAACGGATGTCTGCTTGATTTTTGACGTCGTGGCAAAACAGTCGCTAAAGGAAAGCAAAAGAGAGCGAAGACTATCTTGTTGTTGAGCCGATAGTTTAGTATTCACATCGAGTTGAATTGTAAACTGCTTCTCATCATGTTGGACGGAGGAAAGTTCTGCGAGTGATAGGCTGGTTCTCGCGTCGCCGATTTCTTCGAAGTAAGCGACAACAGCGTGCCTCGTGAAGTGCTGGTATTCGCGACTGAAGTTCGTGATTAGGATTTCAGCAGGCTGTTTGGTCAGTTCGAGGAGGCCGCGGGCGACGCATACTTGACGAGAGAAGAGGATGGACACTTTGGTTTCAACAACTCCAAGGACATTTCGGTCCTTGTCGCTCACTACGGTAACCAGTACACTGGAACGAGGTGGTATGGTCACGGAATCATCAGAGACACGCAAAGCAATCTTGTGCAATTTGCATTCGTACGAGCTTGCGTTACGTGAAAATGTTACCAACAGCTCTCGAAGATTTATATGCGCCCCGTTCTTTTCGTCAACGCATTCCGAGGCGCCTGGTAGAAACGCGAATAGGGTTTGATACTTATGGGGTGGACCCACGTTACTTCTTCAAACAGGTCCAGAAACACATCAAGAGTTGAAATGCGCGCAATCACCCGCTACAGAGTGCTAACTTAGAATGCGAATGCAACTA
>NC_051155.1:165698565-165731204 GCF_013339745.2 Dermacentor silvarum | reverse complement strand
CGCCCCGCCTAATGAAAAATCCTGCGCACGCCTGTGCATTCTTCCATGTAGGCCTAACAGAGTGCTCCTTGAAGTTTTGCATCGTATGGCCACGCCAGTCTCAAAAATGTTTGCTTCTTGTGCTTCGCAGTGTGCCCCGAAACGCTGTTAGGAATTACCACAATTATTAAGAATTATTCCGCCGGCGTAGACTGGCGTTGTCACTCGGCGTCGCCGCGGAGAGAGGCAAGAAGCCGAAATGCCGATGACTACACGATATAATGGCGCCGGCGTTCTTTTGGCGTCAACGCGTTACGAGGCGATGCTGGTAGAAACGCTGAATAGGGTTTGATACTTATGGGGTGGACCCACGTACTTCTTCAACAGGTCCAGAACACATCAAGAGTATGAAGAGCGCAATCACCCGCTACAAGATGTGCTATACTTAGCGTGCGAATGCAACTATAAGGCTCCCTGCTGCTCATTAACAGCTGAATCATGTCTCCTTCAACCATAGCACCGACGTGCCACGATTATACCGCCTTCCATTAAAATACATATATGAAAAAAAACATGGGATTGTGCATGCTGATACTTCTTTGTCACCAAGGTCGCACACATTTAGAACACTATCTGCGCACCATGTCAAATCAAACAAGTTAAACATACGCAGATTTACAATGGTTTGGACTGGGTGAAATACGGTACGCAAATGAGCCACGAGTTGGCTTGAACCAAAATGACTCCGTATCTTTTGAAGGCCCTACAACGTTTCTAGAGATGGTGCTGAGGAACACCTCAAATTAAAAAAAACAATCACACCATCTTCCCGTAGTAGAACCCTGAGTAGTATGCGAAGCAGCCATGGGGTCGACTCAAGGTAGTTTTATCAGCTGTATAAACTTGGACATGCAGCAGCACCAGCAACGCGCAGAACTGTTGTCGACGCCGTCGGCGTTTTGCCCGCGTTCGCACCGAACGCGCGCGGCGTTGGTGACTGTTGCCGGTGCCTCTGGGGCGCCTACCGTCGCGCCTCTAACCTAAGCTGCTTCGCATTATCGCGCGCGGAGCCGCAGGTGTTGCCATTCGTTGCGCAATCCGGACAGCAGAGGAGCGTCGGAGAGGAGAGGAGGAATAATGAGAGGAGAGGAGATGAGACAAGGAGAGGAGAGGAGGGGGAGGAGGGAGGAGATGATACAAGGAGAGGAGAGGAGGGGGAAGAGGATGCGCATGCGCAGTAGGGGTGTGGACAACCCACGGCGGAGGGAGGGAGGGAGTGACATAGCCCCGACCATAAGATGCTTCACATCTAAAACATTTCTTTAACTTTGTCGACATCGCAATGCATACGGAGCGCGCAACTATAAAAGCGGCCTGACAAAGAATTTACTTTAGGGTGCCTCGATGCCCAGCGCCGCCGTCCAGGGTGGAGACAACCCCACTGGCGCCGCCATATTGAGTCACACGAGCTGAGACTCAGCTACGCTTGCGTTCATAAATAGTGTTACTCGCGGCGCACTTCTAAGTGCTTTGCCTTGATGACGATTTTTTATCGGTATCTCATCTGCACATCTTTATAACCAATAGCCGTTAACTCGTCGAAGGTCCAAGACGTAAATGTATGGCTCCGGGAACATGCGCCAAGTTGCCTAATTCAGTTTACATTTAACATGCCGTGTGTATGTTTGAAATACGCACTATTTTTTTTTGCGCTTCGATGCTTGGTATATAAGGTTTGCGACCCCCTGTGTGCTGAAGTTTTTCTTTTTCGCTGTTGTATTTTGGTTTACACGTCACGCCTCCTTTACCGTAGCCAGCCACTCACGCACGGCGGTTAGTTTCCCTTGCGTTGCGCGTGCTCTTCGCGTTCGTTGCAATTATTTGACGATATCTACGCGCAATTTTGCTTTTTTTTTGCCCACAAAACTGTGTGCTGACAGGATTAAGCTGGTGTAAAAATAACTGCGATGTGAAAATAAGGTTTAGTTAGTGCTGTAGAGAAACATGTAACGTAACTTGTCTGTGTCGATCTTGCGTAGTACACACAAGAAACCAAACGATACACAAAATACATTTACTTATAATGTCTAGTACAATCAAACATGAAAGAGATATGTACATGAAAAATTATATGTACTGTGTGGCGCCTCAAGGTTATGTAGAAATACGAGATAAAAAAAATTCGCAAGGTAGGCTCGACACAAAATTCGGGATAGTGAGAGCTTTTTTTTAATTTATTCATTACATGGGGGGGGGGGGGTTCAAGTGAGTACATCAACCTTATTACACACAATATAAATCGAAAACAAGAATGCAAACAAGAAAACGCAACCACGGGTAATATTAATCACGATATCAAGTCAGAATACATCAGCTACCATCGAATACGTCGCATCAGCCAAACACATCGATGGCGAGTACAGAACATTTTATAAATAACCATTAGAACACTGATAACTACATTGAAAAAATAAACAACACTGCATACATATCGCGTACAAAAACCATAAATGAAACTAAGACAGTCAAATACAGATTAGCAATGTTTTTCACTTCGAAAATATAGTCCATGATGATGTAAGGCTGTTGACTTTAACAGACGGCGCCCATCCTGTCGATTTCCCTCGTACTGGACCTCTTCAAAGTGTTTCTAAGAACAAGTAAAACAACAAAAGTGATTATTGATATGAAAAGTTGCCTTGTAAATACAGAGAACCCATTACAGTGCTTAAAAATAAATTGTCGCAGAAGTAATGCTGTATTACCTCGCTTCACACGTTTCGAAGAAATGCACAGGCTACAACAGACACCATGCCAGAAAGCGCAGAAACATTTTGGTCCCATGATGCCCCTTAACTCTACTACACCTGGGCATACCATGCACAGGCATTTAAAGACCGTCACACTACTCACTACGATCGGGAATGAGCACGAATGACCATCGGCTTACGAGCACAACGCTACAAATATATTCGTCTAAAAAATCAGCTATATAACGTAACAACCTGAGATCCGCAAGATATCTGCTGAGAATAGAGAAAATCACAATGCTTCGCTTGCCACGTACACAACAGACGCTCTCCCCAGAAGAAGCACTGCGTTCTTTAGTCCCAAATAACCAGTAGCGAAAAAAGAAACTGAGGGGAAAAAAAAAGAAACAAGAGACACACGGTGTGTGCTTCCCGTGAAAAAGTAAAATAGGTGGTTTACATGACGATTTGTAGCTAAGTAAGGCTATTTCGCGGCGAAGCATTTTCGTTAGTTCTTAAAATAAGGGTACTACTCGCATAGACTGCGCTGATCAAAACGGCAAAAGCCTATGCGACGCGCGCTCGCAAACCATAGGCTACTCAGCATCGGTGCAGTGCTTAGTTCGTGAGCGAACGTAGGTACGTGAGCGAGGATCAGAGAATACTATCCGTTGCCTTCCAGTGATACCGCTTTACTTGGGCTTCCCATCTCTTCCTTCGCTCTGGGTCCCGGGGCAAGTGTAAACAACGAAGCCCTTTACGCGTTGATCCGGTGCACTTGGGAACACAACAGCCCGTCATGTCGACTCGATGCACTTGACAAGCTTGTCATTCATGCGGCCGAACACTGTTCAGCAAGTACAAGCGTCAGCGAAGCATCCGCGCGCACTCTGTCTCGAACTAAGCACCGGCACCAAGCACTCGCAACCGCTCGCTGTGACTCAAGATGGCGTCGCAGCGAGAAAGCGGCGGCGCGGGTGCGGTCAAAGGATGGCACCACCCTGAACGGCGGCGCTGGCATCGAGGCACCCTAATTTACTTGGGACCGGGGCGCCCTTGTGTATTGCGGACGCCCACCTCGAGAGAAGCCTTCACGCAATGGGGGAATACATAAGGCTTACGCGTTATGGGCGACAATATAACTCAACAGAACCAGAGAATGCACAAGGTAGACGCTTTGTAAAGGGCAATGAGATCCCCCCTAGGAAACAAGGGACTGTTTGGATCCTCGACGATATATATATATATATATATATATATATATATATATATATATATATATATATAAGCTGCGTTTTCGTCCCTGCCCAGCTGCCTGGTCTCGTGACGCCCTTGGCCAGTTCACCTGCCACATTGCAACGTCGGACACCAAGCGCAACGTTCGAAGAACCGACGTCGTAACAGGCGCTACATCTGGTGCGTTGCATGGAGAGCTCGACAGCACAATTATGTTATGCGATGTTATGGCGGCACATACGAGCCGTTCATCGGGTTGTTTTACTGCACTGACGGACGGGGCGAAGCAAGCGGACGCACACACAATCGCTTGTGTGTTGTGCACTTGCTTGTCCCTCTCAATTAATGCTCTGGTATGTCTTATAGTCACAAGGCCCAGCCGCTCGACGTTCATCGTGGTTTTCCTTTCTTGATAAGATAGACGCTGAATGTGTGAACTCTCGTCCCTTGTCTTCCTTCTCGGCGGATTGTGCTGCACGCTGCACCCATACGAAACAACCCGCTTTGTCACTCCTGTCTCGCATAATCGAACTGAAAATCTGGGGTCCGCGACCTTATTAACGGTGATTTGTTTTATTGGTGAACGCATAAATCTGGCAGAGGCATTGAAATTAGGTCATTTTGCAAGGGGTGTCTACATAAGTATACAAGCTCAGCAGAAGGGGCCAGAGTCTCTAGACACGTTTTGACTAAGATTTATTCGGCCGTGATGTCTATTTCATTGCCGAAATATAACCTCACCCTATCCTTCATACCTCAACCACAAACACCATTCTGTAATATGAGAGTGAATTTGCGCAGCTATATTTTCATCAAAATAAATTGTTATTTACTTTTGGATCTATCGCGGTTGTCGCACATTGTCACGGAGCGGCATATTTTCGAATGTTTTGGACGCTGATTAACGACACGCCGAATTACGAGCGTCAAAAACGTGGGCTCCTGACTGTGCAGCGTATAAAGCAATTCGACATCGACACGCCGAATTACGGGCGTCAAAAGCGTCGTGGCCGCTCGAGCTGCCATCTCGATTCCAGACGCGACACGCCGATTACGGACCCCGAAGTGTGCGTGTACGGCCACGTGGTAGTGCCGGGCTCGACCTTGGCCCTTGACATTGTGAGAGAGGATAATCTGCGGTTCTTCGTCCATGGTGAAAGGGCGCGGCCAAGATTGTTGGGAGCTAAGAGCGCTGAATTCGGAGAACGCTACATAGCGGCAGTTTCCCTACATAGGGAACTAGGGAAAGGAGAGGCTATTTAGGCGCAGGCTTTGGGCCCTGCTGATTAGTCGAGAAGCTGAACCTATGCGCTACTGAGAAGCCGTTGGGGGGCTAGTGCCGTCCAGTATCGCCTGGGCCGCCTGGCCACGTCGGAAATCCGAAGAACTTGTTGACGTACGAGACGTCAAACCAGCGTCTGCAACGAAGCTCATGGTAGTTCACCTCAAGTTAGCTCAACCTGCTTGAGGGAAGTCGTCAGATCTAGACTCCCGGGAAACCCAGCTCAGCAATTCGCATCCACCTCGACAAGATCGGACCGCCAGCCTTCTTCGGGAAAGCATTGTGCACCGACTTCCACGGTTTATGGACTTGCTGCTGCTGCCCGGCCATGCGTATGACACCATTTGTTTTCTTTTGAACTTTGATTTCTTTTGAACGTTGTTTTAGTGAAATGCTGTTAAGTGTATTCTTGTGTATTTGGTCCTCGCACTGTTTCATTTTGATATCTACTGTTAATTGTTCATATTTATTGTCCTTATTATTGTGTATATTAAGCTCAGGTGTGTTAGTCTGTCTTGTGTCCTTTTTTTATTAATGTATTTTATTAATCTCTGTGTATTTATCAGCCGATAAATATCTTGTTTTTTTGTTTACTCCCGACTCAATATCGACTCTTTTCACTGTGCTCGGTTGCGTACGGAACGACCAACCAGCTTGTCTACCCCGTCGATCGACTTCGCGCCGACGACAAATCGGAGACAGCTGTGATACACATTCAGAATCTCCGACGATAGCCGCTCATAGTGTAGTAGCTGTAATGAGGTTCGCTTAGCGCGTTGAAGCGACTGCCATATCGCTTGACAAGAAACGCATGCAAAATGTCCAAAAATCTAAATGTAGTGAGCAGCAAGGTATTCCTGCGAATGACGTCTTTAATCCAGCTTTATCCCACTTAGGTCCGATAAGCGTCGATCAATGCCGCGCCGACCCAGGGAGCGGCATTTCGAAGTGCGTATGGCGTCAGCGTTTCCAACCTTTCCGCATGCGGAATGTTGTACGGTGCAGATAACAATTGCCTAATATATTTTCACAACCAAAACAAAACCTAGGATGCTCTTGCAAATCGATTAGTCGCCACCCAACTGCTACTCTGAACTTATTGGTGCGGTAGTCCGAATTTCTACGTATAACGTAACCATAATATATAAATGTAGTCATATCATAAGAAGTCAACAAACAAGGACACAAAGTACAGCATAGTGGAAATTATCTGCAGTTTTTATTTGAAATAAATAAATGATAAATAAATGGAAAGCAAAGTAGATAAACAACTGGCCGCAGGTGAAATACAATGGAATAAAAACCCACGTGTTCGGCTTCTTATGATTTGACTAATAAAATTCGGGCCCCCTCGGTTTCCTTTCTTTCTCGCTCATATATATATATATATGGTCAGGACAGCAGTTGCTACTTCCGAATATACGCAGCTTGTTTTTACATGTATAGAGCACGAATAACGTCAGTACAGATGCGGGCGGAAATATCGGGACAGGGCTGTTTGTGCGACGTTTGTTCGTGCCACTCTGCGGATGATCTCCATGAAAGGTTGCATCGGATAAGCAGACTATTTGGTCGGCGTTATAGGCACGAAAGCCTTTGCAACCGAGCCTATATAATCGTGCTTCTGCGTCATGTGAACATCATGCTTCTTTGAACAACTCGGAAAATGGTTGCATTCAATCTATTCCATTTGAATGAATTCCGCACGTTTGAGGAACCGACCTTTGCAAAAAATGTCATTACAGACTTAGCAGTAAACATTTGCATTTCTGAGAATCATCAAAAAGGAACTAGTCTTATTCACGTGGCTTGTTTATAGAACAATTCCGCTCGCTCTGCAGAGGTGAGGTGGCATGCAATATCGATTCTCATATTTATCTTGAGTACGTGGCATTTCAACGCAGCCCCTGCACATGCTGCAGAAAAAATAGCATACTAGAAGGTCACTCTTCCACACCGCGATCTTTGACGTTCTTGCCATGGCCACCTGCTCAGACGGCAACGAAACGATTTCGCTCAGCAGAGTACCAACTCATCCCAGAAAAGCAGAATTTGTGTGCGCGTTACGAAGATTGCAGGAATAAACAACGCCAATGCTAACATACCTTGTTGCGTGTTTGTTAATTCCTGCAGTCTCATCCATGCGTGGAGAATATAAAGTGGACCTCATAACAAATGAATTTGATCATAACCCGGATGCTTGGAAGGTACGTAATTATCTCGTTTCAACCATGTACACCAATGTTATTCGTCACATTGCTTGAAATATCTATGTACTAATATTGAGAACGTTGTCTTCGCGCTCTTTTTGTTGTCTGCTTTATGACTATTCTCATAGACTTAATTTAGGTACTTATATATTTAAAGAGTTATACAAAAACAACGATGAATTTTGTAATTGTTGTTTAAGTACAACTACCTGACATATGCTTTACGTTACACCTCTGAAGTAGTGGAAAGGTTGTGGCACACTTATGGTAATGAGCGAATGGAATACCATATTATGTCATTCTGCAACATTTGGCCTAATATTATATACAGCTGATAAAAATTATAAAGTTAAGGGCCAACGAACTAGCGTGCTCTGTGTTCTTTATTTGAACACGCGGCTCTTTAGTGAGGAAATGATGTGCTTAGTAAGTACTTAAATGTATTTAAATAATGTGAGACATGTTCTTTCTCCGCTATGTATGAAGTAGCAAGATTTGAAGCACCTATGTGTGAAGTAGGAGAATCTCTCCGAAGTTTTGTGCTAGTGAACTGTTTCAGCTGTGCTGCTGTCGCTTTGTTTTTGTTAATTAATCAATTATTTATATTTGCATCCATTGATGGCATGCAAGGGGTTATATATATATATATATGTGTGTGTGTGTGTGTGTGTGTGTGTGTGTGTGTGTGTGTGTGTGTGTGTGTGTGTGTGTGTGTGTGTGTGTGTGTGTGTGTGTGTGTGTGTGTGTGTGTGTGTGTGTGTGTGTGTGTGTGTGTGTGTGTGTGTGTGTGTGTGTGTGTGTGTGTGTGTGTGTGTGTGTGTGTGTGTGTGTGTGTGTGTGTGTGTGTGTGTGTGTTTCTTGAAAGTTGAACACGCTGGAACCGACGTAACAGATTCAGGATAGAGACGGTGAACGTTTTGGAAATAAGACATATCTACTTAACGTTATCGGCTGGTGGACCAGCCTTTGTCAGAGTACAGTAACACATGAGCCTGTGTTACTGTACTCTGACGAAGGCTGGTCCACCAGCCACAAACGTCAAGTAAATATGCCTTATTTCCAGAAGGTTCGTCGTCTCTTTCCTGCATATATATAGATATATATATATATATATATGACTTGCCATATATATATATGAACACATGACTTGCCGTCATGTGTTCGCGCGACTGATACATATGACTAATACGTATTCGGACGGAGCCTTCGGCTCCCCCTGGCCAGTTTATTCGGAATTGTGGTTATTTTTGCGTACCCTGAGAGTCACTGTTGCTGCTTCGCTCTGCGAGACCAAGTAGTCCGGAGATAGCCTCTCCTTAAGTTTTGGTTCGTAGGCAATGTGATGTATTGCTCGAAAAGAAAACATGACTAAATTTCAAGAGAAAAATTTAACAGGCTCACCACATTTAATTTTCAGCTTATTGGCGAGACGCATAAAGAATATTACCTGATGTTTGTGTCCCAAAAGACAGTCGACCTGAAAAAGTGCGTTCGCACGGTCAGAAGAATAAATGTTCCCACGAAAAAGTTTAATCGACAGCTAACGTACAGTTATTGGGATGGCACTGAGCTGTGAGTATAAGTTTTGAAACCTGTACGTCGTAGTGGATTACAGGCGTTGCTCGCTCCTCTGATTGGACACGCCAGTGCGTCATTGAAGCATGTCGCTAACACAACGGCGGGTCCCTTCCGGGACGTGGAGAACGTATGATGTCCCTGATTCCCGTCGTTACCTATCCTCACATCGGCACACCCAGTGGGCGCTTGTAACAGGTGCACGGGAAGGAAAATAACGAATGTTCCCTCAGTCTGAAAGGCACACTTAATCACTGAACAAATGGGAAACGGCGCCTGCTGCAAACGTAATATTTATTATAGCAAATAGTGACAGAAGCCCTTGATACGCCGGGCTGTCGCGGATCTCCGTGACAGTCGTAGCACACCATCTGTGCAATGTAAATTTTATATGTCTGCGCTATACGGAATGTCTGTAGTACTTGATTGAACGGCAGCGCACTTAACTGAGACGTAGCCGAAAAATAAGACACATACACACACAAGAGCGCTGACCAACCAACTATAGCCCGCCAATTCATCCTTAGAAAATGTACCGTAGGCTTAAATCTCCAAGTGTTACGCGTGGGCAACACTTCCCCAACATGATTTGGACGGCCGTTTGTCGGCTGTGAGAACGTTGATTTGTAGTAAAATTGATAAAAAGCGAACGTCTCATAGATGTTAATCTAAAGCATGTGGTTTGCTGGGTGGCTGAAAAAAAAATTATTCGATAGGTGCAAGGAAATGTTGTCCAAAGAAGGTGCGCACAAGGTAACTTTTATTTTATAGTCATGGTGATTACAATTCAAGGTAAATATTCTGGGCTCCAAGGCAGATGATGTTCTTGGCTGCTCTGTGATTGACTTTTGCTGCCGAGCAAGCCACCGAATGGAAACGGTTGCGGAAATCTCCTGCCTCTGCGTCGCTGTAAAAAAGCTGGCAGAGCAAGCAAGCAAGCAAGCACGCGCGTAAGCACGGACACAAACGCGCGCACACTTCAGTGCTCAGCCACCCAGGATGCGGTTCTCACGTAATCTGTGACGCTTCCTCGACTGTAGATGGATACTGATATGGCAGTTACTGTGAGCGCGCCTTTTGTTATTGCTTATTTCTTTTATACATTACTTATTCATCATCATCATCATCATCATCATCATCATCATCATCATCAGCCTATATTTTATGTCCACTGCAGGACGAAGGCCTCTCCCTGCGATCTCCAATTACTCCTGTCTTGCGCTAGCGTATTCCAACTTGCGCCTGCAAATTTCCTAACTTCATCATCCCATCTGGTTTTCTGCCGACCTCGACTGCGCTTCCCTTCTCTTGGTATCCATTCCAAGGTCGATCCACATAGGTCGCGAAGCTTCGGGCGAAAAGCGGTTCAGAACCAACTGTCACCGACATCAGCAAGGATGGTTATGGGAGCAGCGATTGAAGTGCGACTATGTTTGGGGGGAATAAACACTGGGAAAGAAAAAAAGCGTTTTTAAATTAAAGCGAGACGCAGTTAGATTCATTCAACGAAAATAAAATTCCTAATTCATTTTATTGCGATAGCAATTATATGGACACTTGAACCGGATTTCTGCCGTCGGCGTCGCCGTCGTCGTCGTCGTCGTCGCCGTCGCCGTCGCCGTGAGGTTCCCTATAGATAATATCTTCGCCGCGCGCCGTATGCCCGAGAGGAAGCGTGCGGAGACGCGCGCTATCACAGAGAGCGAACGCACTCAATCTCCCACGCGCAAGCAAGGAAGCAGGAAGCCAGCGCCGGAGGGAGCAAGGGGGGGGGGGGGGGGGCGCACTTCTCTGCCAACAACCGCGCTCGTCGCTCGCTCGCACCGTCTCTTATCTCCACACGGCTCTGACCTTTAAGTGCATTCGCCGCTCAGTTTCCGTTGAAGCGATAGACCGCACGTACCTTCGCCCGCTGCGGCGTATGCTTGCTGCCAGCGTTTTGACAGTCGTTGTCTGCTGTCATTCAGTGTGATCTCTTCGTGTTTGTGCCCGCTCACACCACGCTTGTTCATTCAGTTCGTAATAGTCGGGCCACATTTTCCAACGCACGCTACACACGCAATGCTGCCCGGATCGGCAGTGCAGCGCTACAGGTGTGTCCCTTCGCACGCGCTGCCCACGGGAAGCGCTTCTCATCAACACCACCGTTTCACACGCGCCTTCTCGTGGTCATCGAGTCTCTCTTCATGTCGGTCTACTTACGCCGCAGCACACCTGCTTACTTAATCAGCTCATGTTTACTACAATTCATATTGCGACCAAAGCCGCTCACCTTACTTCGTATGACATTGCTGTGTTTCTATCGCATTCATTGCTTCGCCCTTAGGGCGAAACTGTGACATTTTATATATGAATGGCAAGAAAAGATACAACTGTATTTTACTAGATCATTATCAATATATACCTTTTTTCAGGGCTCACCGTGAGAGCGCCCATCGATAGCGGCGGGCGTTGACGCCGCTATCACTTGCAATGCCATGCAACTCTTGGAGTGCGTGGAAAGGCGCGCTCGTAAAGTTCACCTGTTACAATACGCCCCCCTCACATGTGTTGTGTTGCATGCCGACGTTTGTCTGAATTAGGTGACGCGGGTAGTTTTATTGTTTCTTAACCTGTGCAGTCAAAAGTAGTGAGTTGCGACCGTCAGATACTTGTTTAGTTGTTTTCGTGCAACAGCGCTGGCCGACGGGCTTGGCGTCCGACGAAAGGACGAGCACTCTACGCAATCTACGCCCAAAGCGTTCGTCGGCCTCCAAAGAAAGTATGTTCTGTGCAGCAATGCGATTTCGACACCCGTACGGCTTTTCCGGCATCGCTTTTCGCGCTGAAAACTCGGAACGTCCATGAAGTCGAATGGCGGGGCATTTGAATATACAGCTCTAATGGCAGGCCTCCGAAAACAAATTTCGCGCCTATGAAAACAAAATGACGTCACTTCTTTTTTTAACGGATATGACGTCAAATTATTTTTTCTTCCGCCGGAAGTGTTCCCTCCTCACACAGATGGCGCTAAGCCCCATGAACCGCCGGTAAGCAACCATGTTTTGAACGTATGGGCTTCTATGGAAGCTTCGCTACCAGGTATATCTACCTTGTATGGGCTTCTATGGAAGCTTCGCTACCAGGTATATTTACCTTGTCCATTCTGTAACCCTAATGGTCCACCGGTTATCCATCCTACGCATTACATGGCCTGCCCAGCTCCATTTCTTCAGCTTAATGTCAACTAGAATATCGGCTATCCCCGTTTGTTCTCTGATCCACACCGCTCTCTTCCTGTCTCTTAACATTAGTCCTCAGATTTTTCGTTCCATCGCTCTTTGTGCGGTCCTTAACTTGTTCTCGAGCTTCTTTGTTAACCTCCAAGTTTCTGCCCCATATGTTAGCACCGGTAGAATGAAATGATTGTACACTTTTCTTTTCAATGACAGTGGTAAGCTCCCAGTCAGGATTTGGTAATGCCTACCGTATGCACTCCAACCCTTAGTACATTACTTATTAATAACACGCTAATACCGTAAGGTTAATAAAAACCGCGCGCTGATGGGGTCACGTTTTTTCTCAAGCTATTTATTTTCTCTATCCCGGTAAAGCAGTTTATTTAAAGGTCACCACTGAAATAGGCGGCAAACGTTAGGAAACAGTGTTGTGTTCGAGCTGCGTTAGCCACGTAAGATGGTTTTCAATCACAACATAAATGTCAACGAAGTGATGCGAGTTACTTGAGTGCTTTTAATTTGCATCCTTTGCAGACACACTGAAAATATAACTCTTGGAATTAAGAGGACAAGCCAATGCTACGTATATGAAAACGAGGTGACGGCAACTAAGAAAAAAGGTAATGTACGAAGCTTTTCTGTACACGTTTCTTAGCCAATTAGAGAGCATAATACTCAGTAATTATTCTTACATGTTTTGAAATCATGGCTCGAGACAATAACAGCAGCCATCCTTCAATAAAATGGGCGAGTACACTTAGGAAAAAGAACGAGAAATTAATAAGCACGGTATCATGCCGCCCCTAGCGCATGGTATTATGCCAGCGTTATTTGTGAAACAATCAGGAAGTGTCATGTTTGAGAAAAAAATATCGCTGATTTACGCCACAAAACAGCGTAGTCAACTTCCTCTCACGACATCATTTGCGAGTTTCATACATTCTGGGAAGTGGTCTGAAATGACCTTGGTCTGTTTCTTGTGTCGTTAAGTGGGCTTTGAAGAAAATGATTGTATATATAGCGAGAAGGGCCTTTGTAGCGAAAGGGCGCAGTTTCTTATCGATCAAGTCAGTACTCGTAAATTACCCGCTGCATTCAAATATTCAAAATGCTTGCGGATGCATGATCTTATCACGACTCCATTCTGTAAGCACTAGAGTTCTTGGCTCGCCCATTTTATCCGTTATAGTTCAGGAAAATTAGCAGAGGGCCTATTTATGTGATATCATCTTTCCCAAATTACAGGTCGAAAACAGGAAAAATGGTTCAGTGAAATTATATACAGTGATTACAGCACGTGCATATTAATGCAGTCAAGAACCTTGGGTATGTATACTCCAGTTCCCCGATTTTTCAACACTTTCCACGACGATCACTGGCCTCCTATTCACCCTTGTTCGTTTCCAAAATAAACCTTGTCAGGTTTTATGGCCTTCAAGTACGACTGGTGCTAGGTAGTTTCACGCGTTGTTTCTGCAATTTCAGTGAACACATTGTCGCAGTGATTATGCAAGAAATATAAGGGTTATTTGATTTCTGGACCAAATTAGGTAACCGCCGAAGCTGAGGCTGGATAGCGCTGAAGGAACGATGAAAGCAATTCGAAATAAGTCTGCAGTGAACCAGCACTCGGTTGACAGATAGGCCCACTCTACGAGACCAGCTCAGTCACACCGTTTCTTGCTAGTTTTGAAGGCCCTCCGCCTGATGCTTCCTGTGACAATGCTATGCAATTAGATGCAAACAGCTTTACCATGCTTAGACGAAACAAGACCACCAGACACGTAACTGCATGAATTTGATGACACGCCTCGCGTTTTATACTCAGACTAAAAACAAGATCACCAATGTTAGGCTGCCACACGAAGACTAAACAGAAAAAATCACCGCATATCCACGAAGTGAATGATGATGAGTGGGGGATCATTCGGTTAACCGTGAATCCCCCGACGCCGGCAAGCGGACCCAGAGGCGGCGAGAGCGCGGGAGGCGGCGAGAGCGCGGGAGGCGGCGCCAAAACGCCGGAAGCGTTCTCTACCGCGCCGACGCTCGGTTCAAGCGCGAGCTTCGCGAGCCCTCGGGGGGCGCTGCGAGCGCGCAACGCCAGTAAACGTGTGTTGTGTCGGCTCCGCCGATTTTCGGCTGGGGCCGCGGCCCAAATCACCCTACCCAGGCAAAACTGGCATCGAGCGATCCGGAACATCGAGCCGAACAGCTAGATACCAAAGTCTTCCAGGTGGGCCCATTTTCTCCAAGTTTACGGCCGTTTTTCGACCGACCACGTCGGCGCCGTCGTTAGCGACGCCGACGCCCGGCCGGGTGGAATCGGCCCTCCGAGGGCAAAATGGCGGAATCCGCGCTCCAATTGCGCACGTACGACCCTGAGGCGATGGCGTGGACCATGGTCCCCACCGCCGCTGACGCAAATTCGACGGTTTTTCCGAAAATTCGGAGTCAAGCTTTACTTCAAGCGGCCGAACGCCGCTCCCAGGACAAAGCCAAGATGACGGCGTCCAACGCCACCCCGGCCGCCGGCTCATTGGTCGGAAACATGAACGCTCCCGCGACGCGCGCAACGGGACGCAAGGGCAAGGCGTTCAAGAAGTGGAAGCCGCGCCCAATGATCAAACCCGCTCCCGAAGACTACGTTATAGTCATCAAGCCCAGAGAACGTGTTTCTCTTCACGAGGCGTTCACGGAAACCGGCTACGGCACCGCCATCTCGGCGTACCTCGGGCTGGAACGGGCCCGCGCCACCTCCGTTCTGCCATCGCGAGACCAAAACATCATCATCGTGCATACCGCGGACATCGAGGCGGCCGACCGGCTCATCAGGGACTTTGCAGTGAATACCGAGAAGGGATCGGTCCCGCTTCACGGTTACCTGAGACAAGACGGCGGGAACACGTGCCACGAAGTGATCGTGGTCCGTAACACGGACACCACGGAAACTCTTCAACACAGAGTGTGCTGGCGTGCCGGCACCATCGTGGAAATCCGAAAATTTGGAACATCCAACAAGGCACGCATCACCTTCGCGGGTAAGGAGAAGCCCCGTTACGTGCATTATGACAACATGGTCGTCTCTGTGAAAAACTATTACAAAACTATCCCCGCCTGCGGCCAGTGTGGGGCCGTCGGGCACTGCGCGGTCCAAACCTGCAGCCGAACACGTGTGGACTCTGCGGACTTCATGCTACGCTAGTGGAGGGAGTGCGGGCTCCTCACAAGTGTGTTCCCCGTTGTTCTGTGTGCGGTGGTGCCCATGCCACCAACTCTCGCGACTGTGCGGCAAAATTCCGCACACCCAAGATGGCCGCCAAAGAGGGCGGGAAAAAGAAAATGACGCCCAAGAACAAAAGCCGCCATTTTGGGCAGCCCAGCGACCAGCCGCCACCACACGGCGGCCTGGAGAAACAAGCGGCGGAGACGCACGGCAAAACCGGGGCCTGGGTCAATGCCGTCAAAAACGGACGCCAGGTGAGCAATTTGGGCGGGGCTGCTTCTTCCCTGCCCTCTTACTCCCCTCCGAAGCACGCGGAGCGCCGAGCAAGATCAAATAGCATCACTCAGGGCCCAAAACGAGATGCTGCTAAAGAAAATTAACGAATTGGAATCAAAAATCAACCAGCCTCTTTCTCCTCCCTCCCTCCCCGCGACTGAGGTAATGGAAAGTGAGCTCGTGGAGCCGAAGGCGGCAACAAGCGCGGAGGCCGCATTCGAGGCCCGTTTCGAGGCCCGTGTCGGGGCCATAGACGCCCGATTCGCCGCCTTGGAAAACCAAACCTCAATGATGGTTACCGCCATCTCAAAATTGCAAGATACAATCCCCGCGATGATTGCCCAACAAATTGCGCACTCCTCGCGCCCCTCGCGCAGGCCCGGCGGTCCCTACAAGGACGTATCCGGCCGCCCTCTGAAAACTTCTAGACGCACCCCCGAGGTAGACGATGACGACAGCTGCTCGCTCTCCGGTATGGAGGACTCCGCCCTCCTTTTGAGTGCTGGCTCTGGAGCAGCGTCACTACAATCCAACCTCAGCCTAACTGACCATGGCGAGCAGCCCTAAGATCAGGCGCTCCCCCAAAACCAATTCGGCCACCCCTGTTCACATTGTCCAGTGGAACTGTCGGGGCTTCCGGTCCCGCGCGAAGCGGGCGAATCTCCGACATTTCCTTTCAACTCTCGACTCGCTTCCGGCGGTGGTTGCCCTCCAGGAGCCAGGGAGCGGCGCCACCCTATACAAGCTACATCACCTTCCAGCAGGACCCGTCTTCCTGCGTCTGTGTGCATAAAAATTATACAGCTAATCTAGTCGACTTGGAACTTGAAACTGAATATTCGTATGTGATCGTGACACTTCTTCCGTTCAAGAAACACGATGCACCACTCCACATACTCAACATATACTGTTCCCCCAGACTCAGAAATGTGACGTTCGCAGCGCTCTTTAGCCGCGCTCTAAAGGCTGCGGGCAGGGACCCCCTGATGATTGTGGGCGATTTCAACGCCCACAGTACTCTCTGGGGGTACGTGCGTGAGGAGAAGCGTGGAAACAAACTAGCGGAACTTGCGTCCACGCTGGGCCTGACTCTCCACACCGACCCTGCATATCCAACGCGGGTGGGTAACTCCGTGACCCGGGATACGTGTCCGGATCTTACCTTTACCAAAAACATTAGACACGCAGAATGGGCCAACACCGAGGAAACCCTCGGGAGTGACCACTGCCTTATCACTACCCCCGTAATGACTAAACCATTGGCAAGACCACATGCACAAGCTGGGCTCCCCGACTGGAATAAGTTCCGGCAAAGATACATCAATTCGGCCTCTATCCGCAAACAAGAATACCACGCGTGGGCACAAGAATTGGTTACACACCTTCGTTCGACGTAAACCCAAATTCAACTCTCGGAGGCAACGCCGGAGGTAGACAACCACCTTCTGCACCTCTGGGAGGCGCGGCACAGCCTCGTCCGCAGATGGCGCCGCCAAAAACTTAACAGAAAGCTCAAAATTCGCATTGTCGAGCTCACCCAGCGAGTGGCAGAGTACGCGGCCCAGCTCGCCGACTCGAACTGGGTGGACCGCTGTAACACGGCGGCCAGACAAATGTCTAGCCGGAGCAGATGGCGCCTTTTCCGCGCCTAATTGACCCGACTCAAACACGCGCCGAGACACAAAAACATCTCCAACGAGCTATTCATAGCTTCGATGGAGATACCTCAAAATTAGCGTACAAACTACGCGACCAGTACCTTTGCACTCAACAGGACCCCCGAGGGCCCAAGTACTCGTATTCAGGTTCAGAGAACGCGGAGCTGGATCAGCCGTTCCAGCTGCATGACCTGAAGGTGGCCCTAGCAAAATGAAACGAGGAACAGCACCGGGACGGGACAAGATAACCGTGAAACTGCTTGCCAATCTTCCCGACCCCACCTACGATACCCTCCTCACTTTCATCAACTCGATCTGGCTTGATGAGGCACCCCTCCCAATCGAATGGAAGACCGCTCTGGTAACTTTCATTCCAAGCAAAGCCATGAACACAGACAACCTCCGCCCCATCTCCCTCACGTCTTGTGCGGGAAAGCTGATGGAGACCATGGTGCGGGACAGGCTGTCTGGGTTTCTGGAAAGCCAAAATGCATGAGCAGACACCATGTTTGGTTTCCGCCCGCACCGGTCCGCGCAGGATGTTCTGCTTCAACTCGACCGAGAAATTCTAAACCCTGTCGAATACCCCCTCAACGATAAGGCTATACTCGCCCTAGACTTGAAGGGAGCTTTCGACAATGTCACACGCGAAATTATCCTGCAACATCTCTCCCAGACCAACTGTGGACATAACACATTCCAGTATGTCAAGCAATGTCTCTCGGATCGACAATCTTTCATCCGAATACAAGACGAAGAACATGGCCCCTATCAACTGGGAACGAGAGGTACCCCACAGGGCGCAGTCCTCTCACCGTTACTTTTCAATCTGGCCATGATGAAGCTTCCGGCTCAGCTGGCGAAGGTCGAAGGCGTCCAGCACGCACTGTACGCCGACGACATTCTGGGCCAAACACGGATCGGTTGGAGACATTGAGGCCAACCTGCAGCAAGCGGCGGAGATGGTTAACGCCTACTCCCGCCGCTGCGGCCTTCAGTGCTCCCCATTCAAATCCGAATTTGTGCACATTCGCTCGTCGCCTAAGTGCACCACCAAAATGGAGCTATTCCTGGCCAGCGGCCCGATACCCGAACACGATGAGATTTGAGTGCTTGGTCTCTTTATCCACAAATACAAACGAGTTAATACGACAACAGCCAAATTGCGTAAGGTGGGGGACCAGGTGGGCCGGATGGTCCGCCAGGTTTCCAACAAACGTGGGGGGTTACGGTGCAAAGACGCCTTGCGGCTGGCGCATGCATTCGTGACCAGTCGAGTCCTCTACTCGACTCCTTACCTCCACCTGCGCAAGTATGACGAGAGCGCCCTCGAGGTGATTCTCAGGAAGATGTACAAGCGTGCCCTTGATCTCCCGATAACCATGTCCAACCACCACCTCATAGGCCTGGGGATGGTAAACACTTTCGCGGAGCTCCGGAAGGCACACTTGACCAATCAATATACAAGACTTTCAAAGACGCCGTCGGGACGCCGCCTATTAGCACGACTACACACCCCGCACCTAACACTGACGGAAGAGCGCGAACCATCCCCGAAGTCTGGAGGTACGCCCTACACATGCGGCCTCTTCCGGCCAACATGGCACGTGACGACCACAGTGGCAGGCGCCTTGCGCGGGCGGAGGCACTGGCCCGCCACTATGGGAACAAACATGGAATCTTCTACGTGGACGCCTCCGGCCCTCACCGTGGGGGGTGGTACACGGCCGCAGTCGTCCATGAAAACGTCGCGATGAATGGCCTAACATTCAGAGCACAAGACATAACACATGCGGAGGAAGTTGCCATCGCGCTAGCTACCGCAGACCAGGACTCGCACGTCATCATTACCGACTCGAGAGGGGCCTGCAGAAATATTGAACAGGGGTACATCCCTCTCATTGCGTCTCGCATCCTTCAAAAGAGTGACTACCTCGGGGCCCCCGCGTCTCGAACGATCGTATGGGCTCCTGCTCATATGGGCCTCGAAGGCAACGAAACGGCAGACGCCGCTACCCGCGCGCTCAATCTCCGGGCAACGCCTTCAGACCCTTCCGAAATGGATCCCGAACCCAATCCGGCCCTAACGTTTCGAGAAATTACTCAACTATACCAATTCGGCCACGCAATTTATCCTAAGCCCTGTAAGGGCCTTACAAAGGCAGAGGAACGTACACTCCTCCGCCTTTACACCAAAACACTGCTGTGCCCGGCAGTTTTAAAGCACTTGGACCCTGCCTGTACAAGAAAATGCCCGCACTGTGCGGAGAAGTCTTCGGACATCTTCCACGTGGTGTGGGCATGCCAATCAACCCCGAACCTCACCCCAAAACCAAACCCCACCCGGGAGGACTGGGAGGCAGCCCTGCTCGGCTGCTCCGACCTGGCGAGTCAGAAGGCCCTGGTCGACCGAGCACAAGCCGCGGCGGCCGCCAATGGGCTACTGTAATGAGGAGCCCACCTAGTGAGTGTGAGAGGTGGCCACCTCCGGGCCACCTCAAGCTTCCTCCGTGTACATTAAATAAAGTTTTTCAGACAGACAGACAGCGAGCCCTCTGCTCCGGGTCCGCTTGCCCTCGTTGCCATACTGCTGCAGCTTTGCGAGCCCTCAGATCCGGGTCCGCATGCCGGCGTTGCCGTGCTGCTGCAGCTTCGCGAGCCCTGAGCTCCGGGTCCGCTTGCCCGGCGTTGCCGTTTTGCTGCAGCTTCCCACTCCCTAGACTGCGGGTCCACTTGTTGTCAATGTCGCCGTACTGCAGCAGCTTTGCGAGCCCTCGACTCCGCTTGCAGTTGAGCCGCCACTCTCGCCTTTTCATCCATAGTGGGCGCGCCGTTATCAGAAGCGACCGTTACCATCCATGGCTGAAGAGAGAATGAGAGCGCGCGGGGAACGAACGCCCTTGTGCACTGCAGCTCCCCTAGCGGACTCCATCCAAACGAGAGCTACGGACGAGAGAGAAAGAGAGCGCGCGTTGGGAACGAACGCCCTTGTGCACCGCAGCGCCCCTAGCGGTCTCCATGCAGACCAGAGCTACGGACGACGACGAGCGAGGGACAAGGCTCGGCCCTAAGGTGCTTCGCCCCTAAAAGCACTCGCGGAATTTTCATCATGCATTCATATGATTGTTTGCACTGTGACAGCAAGTTACGCAGTCGGGTTGCTATATTGACCGGTTCGTTAAACTCGTTGGCGTTAATGCGGTGCTTTATCACGATGAATCCTTGGCAAACTGTAGGCAAACATAGCTAAACCACGCGCTGCCAAGCGGCTTAGAAATCTTTATGATTTCTCTAGAAACCATATACTCAGGACCAATCCGCAACAGTGAATTTAGGAGTGTAAATGCGCCTGGGAGCCTTCATAAGCGTCCGAGCTATTGTGAACGCCAATAAGCATTTCAATTGTCTTGAAACGTAAGCTCCGGTGACCAAGCAGAGCCGGAAGAATTACCCTTAAAGGAATTCCTGGATGCTATTTGGTGCTCCCCCTAAACAATGTGTATGCATTGTATTTTATTGTTTTGTTCTGTTTTTACTACTTATTGTATGTGTATGTTTTGTTGTTGTTGCTGCTGTTGTCCACCTCCTGCTCTAGCCCTATGCTTGGATGCAAAATATGAAGATAAAATCAAATGAATAAAAAAAGAGAGAAGTTTGGATGCATTTCGTTCCTGCTTCATTGAGCCTTTTGCAATTGCTTTAGTTAGTTGTTCATAAGCATAACATATGCGATTGCACGAAATAAACGAGGACATAATGACGCATAAAACGTACGACGGAAAATGTTGTAGTGCTTGCAGAGCACTTTCTATCCACTTTGAAGGAAGCGTGCAAAACAAGGGAGATGCGTGTTTGTGTGCGAGATTATTTCCCGAGGTTCAATAAATTAAAGGTAAGCGTTAAGGGCCTCGTGTCGCAGAAACTCCAATGTCGGCTTCGGCAGTGTTGCCCGTGAGAAAATATCATCCCGAACTACAGCCACGCAGGCCCTCCGCGTGGCGCCTAGGCGTTGCTGAAATAACCGAATTCCTCAGAATTGTCGCGCGACTGGCCGCTCGAAGCACTTTGCGTGTATTCGCGGGCTTCTTTCACGCTCGGAAAAGCACATTATTGTAGCACGTATTGAGCACCAGAAAGCTGTATCGGTAGTTTTTCATTATGCTCTACAATTTTCTCATTGACACTTTGATAATTAGGACAGTACTTCTCGAGTTAGATAATTAATTATAAGTACCTAATTAAATCTCAGTAACGAAAATATTACTGGCGGCTACTCCACTGCACTGAAAACAATACGCACTAGGTTTGCTTCGCGTAATGCCGTTCCTCTTTTTTTTTAAATCGTGCTGCGTGATAGCTAGGACACCCTGTATACCACTCGCAAAAGGCACAACTGCCCTTGGTGCGGTGGCATACCCACCCTAATACATGAAACCTAGCAGTGCACTAAGCACTCTCATAGACCAAATAACAGTAATATATAATGGATAATTGGTAGGCACAGCTCGCGCGCTCCGACCTGGCAGGCCAAAAGTCCGTAATTAGCCAGATCAGGCAGACGGCAGAGGCCAGTGCGGCCCTGAGCTCAGGGGCTCAAACCATCCTTCCTTAACATCTTTTCCTGTCTTATAAACTTTCTCTCTATCTCTCTCTCTCTCTCTCTCTCTATATATATATATATATATATATATATAGTCACGTAACTAGAGACGACCACCTGCTGTCCGGAGGCTTGGTCCGTGCCATGGCGTCACGACTTTTCTCAGTTGAGCAGTTCGGCACCAATAATCGGCGCCAGTTTCCGCAAGGGCCGTGACCGGGTAGTTGTCGACCTGAATGGGGATGTCTGCGGAAACACTTTTGTAGTCGACGGCATGCCACGGTGAAAGGGGATCGGTGGCGGTCGGCTAGCGTATCGGGGGAGGAGGAAGCTTTATAGATCCGTCAACAGCAGCCCCACCCCCGGAGGTCGCTGCTCCTAGTTTCCTCGGCGTGGGCTTGGAGATCTGCCCACAACGCCATGAGCGAACGGCAAGTGTTGGCTAGGTGACGTAGAACGCCGAGGAGATGGAGAGCGGGACTGGCGCCGCAGAAGAGTCGGAGGCTGGTGGCTCGCCGACTACTCGGCAATAGCTCGGGGATGCTCAGCATCACGGGGTCGACGTGCGTCTGGGCGAAACCCAGGAAGGCCCATTTGGCGGTATGGACACTCTTCGTATAGGTGACCTGCTTCACCACAATGGTAGCAGAGTGGCCGATTGTCGGGAGCGTGCCCCACACTAGTTTTCCGCACGTTTAGACTTTGGCTTGCGGAAGGCAGAGGGCTCGAGAAGTACTGTGCCGTCTGTTGCGTGGATGGACGGGACGGACAGCCCACTGCCGGCAAAGGAGCTCTTAAGGCTTAGGCGTACGACTGGAGAGAGGCTGTGGCTGCCGGCGCGACCAGCGGCTGACCCAGCAGCTGTACCAGCTGCCTGACGTCTTCGCGAACCACATCACTTAGAGCAGTCACGTGGGGTTGGGGAGACACTGCATTAACTTGTTGCAGCTCATCGCGCACAATACTGCGCACGAGTTCCCTGAGGGTCGTTAGATCAGGGGTTGCCATGGTAGACGAGAGAGATGTAAATTAGTTTGGGCGCTAGTACTGCGAATACCGCTACCATAGCATACGCTCCATCTTTGGTGCGTCGTTGAGGAATTCGGCTACGGTACCTGGTGGGTTGCGCACTATACCAGCGAACAACTCCTCTTTCACGGTCCGCATCAACCTTCTTTTCTTCTGTCATTCCAGGATCAGCGCGCCGGAAGAGCCGCGACATGTCCTCAATGGACATGACGACACTCTAATTTGGTCTGTGATTCATAATATTGAGAGCACGTTCTGCTTGCTCTTTCCGGTCTGAACTTATCGTAGGTATTGGGCAGCTGGACACAAAATTCGTGCAAGGTCGCCAAACTAGCTTCGTGGTTTTCAAACCACATGCGCACCGAGTCCTCGAGGGCGAAGTAGGCACACCGCAGCTTCCGGTGGTCGTTCCATTCATTGACGCTGGAAACTCGATTGTAGTGGTCCAGCCACTCCTCAACATCCTCGAAAGCATCATCGTGAAACGACCATAAGATAAGGTTCGCGCCGTGTTGAAAATCCACGGAGCAAGCGGAGTGCTGCTCTCTCCGGTCTGGCTCGTCGTTAACCTGCTTGTCATGTTTCTACACTTTACTGAGAGAGGGTCCAGTTCTGGTGGTAGTCCTAGTTCTCGATGGCTGCGTCGAAGGTGTCGCGATCGAAGTTGGTAGCTTCCTGTTGGCCGCAGTGCATGGAACAGTTTACACAGCACCTCCACCAGTCACGTAACTAAATATATGGCAAAAACTATTGATTTTAATCTAATGGAAGCACACAGTTTCCGTCTGACACCTTCACTGCGGGTGCGTCTTCGTCGTCGTCGGCTTCAGCTTCCACGGAAGCGACAAACCCACGACACAGCCAACTGCTATGCTCTTGGCAATGTATGTACATATATATATATATATATATATATATATATATATATATATATGCCGCAAACGACACACACTTGCCATTATCATGGATTGTCGTTGTTTCACACGGCAGAATATATCCTCCCCTCGCTCGTGTATCAATGCCCGGACTTGTCAAATTGGTTTTACCACATAAGCGGTTCTACTCGAGATCTCCCGCAGGATTCCGTTTCACGGTAACTACATCGTCACCCGACATGGCTCAACACAAGATATATCGAGTCGGCGTACATGTATAGCAATCTTTACTGCCGCTACATATGTGCAGGTAACTGGCTGTGTTCTCTACAGAATTACGCAGCGAAACAACAAGCGCTACCTGAATATCCTCATCGCAACAAGTAAATGCTTTCAAGCGCATGATTCCTTTATTAAACCGGAGTGATTTATTTTATTCTTTCGACCGTTTAAAAGCGACTATAGCTTTCGATGGCTCTTTACCCCGTTTTTGCACTCGGACTTTGGCCTTTTTCGCCGAACGCCAGCTAGCTGTTTGAGACGCACGTGTTGTCGCGCGAGACATTTATGACGTCTAAGGGCCTATTCACACTTGCGACTAGGCGAGGTCGCGCGACCGATTGCGACTGGCGACCAGAAAGCTACTCAAGACGAACGATGTTCACACTTACAAATGCGACCGACGAGTCGCTAAACCGAAATCTCTCACGGTATGCCGTTCACGTCTGCTTGAAATGTCATCGCCGCGTAAAATAAGCGTCAGCGTATACGGACGTCCTGTTGCTTCGTATCTGATTGGTTCAGCTGTTCTGCGACTGCGGTCGCGCGACTGAAAATTCGAGCAGCGAGCGACTGGCCCGAAACGGTCGCATTTCAAGAAAAGTGACCATTTGCGACTAATTGCGACTGGTCGCTTTGCGACTAACTTGGTCGCGCGACCTCGCCTAGTCGCAAGTGTGGATGGGCCCTAAAGGTTTAGATTCTGCGGTCGGTAGCAGCGTCTGATTTCACCGCCGGCTTGGCTTGCGCAGTTACAGGCCGTGTCGGTCGCCAAAATCCGCTCGTCTCTTCTCGATATGCGCCGAAATGTACGCTTCTTCCATGGGTAGTACACACTTGAATGCCATATAATTTCAAAACCATTTGTGAGTACTTTCACTGTTTTCACAAGTGCAGCGGCCGTCATTTCGGCGGTAAGCCACTTTGGTTCAGAAATGAAATAGTCGTAAAATTTGATTTTGTTTCTTTTCAGGATACTACGTTTGGACAGCAGTGGATTATATGAAACAACACAACGAAACTCCTTATGTGTGCGTCCTCTTGTATGAAATTCTTGCCGGCACTGAAAAGCACTGGGTATACGACTCAGACTTATGTATCTAACACCAAGCCAAAATACCTTACAAAAGTACACTTCTTTAACAAAACAATCGCCATGTCTGCAGTGTCTCTTGCCTTCTTCTAAGAAATTATTTGTTTTTACCTGGTTTAATGCTTCCGTTAAAAGTGGTTTATGGTTTGGCAAAAACGTTCGGAATCTGAATGAGTAATCTATTATGTCCAAGAAGAAAGTTTTTTTCTTTTTTAATTTCGAAAGCTTGCCCTTAGGCATAATACAAAGCATGTCAGAAATACATAAACAGACTTGACACATGCAAAAAATCTAGAAGTGAACGTTGATATGGTCCATGAATCCAACGTTCAAGGTCCGGTGGGCGGCCAGGCTGAAGGTCTGTTGCCCGTAGGTGGCGGAGATGGCTCAGGTGAAGTCCTGGGCACGTCCATAATAGGTGTGTCACTGTCACATTTTGAATTGCAGTGTCACAAAATGGGCACGATGTATCGTAGGGACCGCGGTACTGTTGTGCCCAAAGAGCGGTCACTGACGGGGTGGGCGCGACCCCGACACGCAGCCTCTGTAACGTAACCTCCTCTCGGCGGATTAAAAAGAAAGTTTATTACGCTAAAATAGAAGCATACCGCAAAAAAGGAGTGCCTTAAGATAAACTTTTTTTCATGAGTAATGCAATGCTGCTTGGCCCTTTCACAAATGGTCTACAGATGGTAGGATGCAGCTCTACGCAGTCTTACATTAGATGAACAGCTATGGGCAGTCCAACGGGCCCGCGAGGCGGCCGAAAGGCTAGAACTTTCGGTCCTAACGTGGGAGCGGCCCGCTTCGGTCTAGGAAGTTAGCGCGACGCAATGGACCTCAATAACGTTTTTTCATCCATCCATCCATTCCACTATTTGAAGGTGGATGACCAGTGAAGCTGTTTAGCGTACGGCACAGAGGTGACACAAAATTTTGAACAAAGGCATGAACATATTTATTGTCCATATATGTGGTCATCGTGATGATAGGCACGCGCACACAGATTCCCGTATCACCTCTGTTATTAAATGTCACGTGAGACAATGAATGGCTCATACGGCCTTAAGCAATGGCTCATGGCCCCGTAAAGGCGGCCCCGGCCCTTTACGACGACCGAAGAGAAGTGAAATTCTACGCTTGAATGAGCGACAACGGAGCCAGCTGTAGACGAACGCGCGAGCAGTGGCACGAGCGCGTTCGCGTGGTTACGCCGAGGGGCGCCAACGAGCCAGCTGTGGAACAAGACGACGACGCTCTAGCCATTGCTGATGATGATAGTTTCTGCAAACGGACGCCACGAAACTCCGTATCTGAGCCATGTACAGCTTTGCTGTAAAACACGTAAAGCAATGCTCAGATTGACGTCACGTTTTTCAGGGAGGTTCCTGTACACAAAGTGAATTAGTGGCTTTGAAAAGGAAACTTTTTACACTTTGGTGTGGGTGGGAACCAAACCCGGGAGTCCGGTGGACGAGACGAGCGCGCTTCCCTGCAGCCACGGCAGTTTTTTTTTTTTTTCTTACATGCTATTTGTTGCATCATGTATATGCGAGAAAAATACTATACGCAGCACATACGTATAGTGCAGCTTAGTGCACATTTCTGTCGGGAACGTGTACCGGCACTTTAACGCCATGCGGATACCTTTACGCCACACCGCCTTTCTTTCTATATATTTGTTAGGGCGACGGCTTGTAACTTGTTCCTGGCTACAAAATATTTTATGTGCTGCAGATACTACATTGCGCCCGGACTTATATTCAATGATTTCATAGAATATTCGATACTTTTCTGTGGTCTTCTAGCTTTGAGCCTATGAGACGAGATATCTTTAGACCCGTATGGGCTGGTGGACTTGGTCTGGTGCATCTATTTGCGCGACAGATCGTTTGCCGTTTATTCTTTTTTCGAGATACTTCACACCCAATTCTACGGTCGTTCATGCAAGTTAACTTTGTCAATGCTTTACCCAACCTGGTAGTTTCATCCCAATATTTTGACCGACCTTGTTTGTGGGGTTTTATGTGTAAAGTGTATTTCACTGGGCAATACCTCTTGGTTCGGTTTTCTACTGAGTACCTCTACACAGTGTCCAGAAAGCAGCTGTATAAAGATTTGATATTGTTACGATGCGGAAGTCACATATAAAGATGTATTTATACTATTTACAAGAGAGACAACGATAAATAAACAAAATGGCTGTCGAGACCGAGTCCACCTCTACACATCAAATTGTCTTCTTCTGACTGGCGCCACTCTCGGTTGCGCCGTAACATAACCCCTGTCTGTAAAGGCGCTGTCTCGGCGCTAACTAGAAGGCCCAAGAACTCCTGGCAAAGTAAGGCTTCAGCCGGGACACATGCACAACGTCAGTGGGGCCACGCGAGTACAGCGGAACGATCTCGTAGTTCACATCGCGAAGCTGACGCAATATCGTGTAGGGCCCTAGGATAGCACGGCATCAGCTTTTGCGGCATCAGCTTTGTCGACCTTCTGCGCGGCTTGAGACTCAGTGAGCCGGGATCCGGTAAACTGACGCGCCGTGTGAGCCCGAGCGAAGACGTCTTGGGCATATTCAGTGGAAGTGTTCGTGGATGAAGGAAGCAGTGTATCAAAGGTCAGAGTATAGGTGGCGGCCGCTCAGAAGATAAAATGATGAAAAACCAGCACTCTCGTGATGGGACGAATTATGGGATGATGGGACGAAGGGTAACGTGCTGTCCCAGTCAATGTAGTCATAAGAATTGTACATCCACAGCATTTCTGTCGACGTGCGATTGAGCCGCTCCGTGAGTCCGTTTGTCTGCGGATGATAGGCGGTGGGATGCTTGTTCTCGGCGGATTATTGTCTGCACAAATGGCGCTGTAGGCAAGTTGTTCGGCTCACTGTGGCGGGATAAAGGGCCTGCAGGAGCCATCGCTTCAAGTTCTTGCCGAAATATTCACGTGAGGTCGTTATATGATTATAGTCGCGGCATTCCTACCCTGTCGTCACAAGAGGATGTCGCAACTGTATTCGGCAGACGTACGAACGGCGTTGCAATGCGGTGGCTCTTGGCCTTCTCAAAGCGTTGACAGTCTTTTATGATTTAATCTACGGTTTCAGAATTTTTGCACATGAGCAAGTTGAAAGCATCGTCAGCGATTTCCTTCTGTACATGCCCAACCTTGTCTGCCATATCGTTGTCGGCCTGACAGCACAGAGCCAGCACGCCCTGGATGTAAGATACGTAGGATGCTGTGGTCGTTTGCATGCGGGTAGCTAGCTCTTTCTTAGCGGCGCTCTTCCAACCGGCGGGACGGCCGAACAAGTCCCTCAGCTTCGGCTTGACGTGTCCTATAGTCGTTAAGTTCTTCCTCGTGGTTATGTTATCACACCTTTGACGTGCCTTGTAGGTAGAACACCAGGTTAGCTAACATAATCATCGGATCACATTTGTTGTGGGCACTTACACGCTCATACTTGGCGATCCAGTCTTCCACGTCGAGGTGGTCTGTGCCGCAGAACGTTTCGGGATCCCGCGGCTGAGCCAAGACAACCGTCGGGGTTGTAGGCGTTGATGTAGGCCACGCTTTTCCGTGTCCTGTTTCGTCCATCATTTTGTCTAGTCCGAGGTGACGACCACTGCGGAGCTCCGTTGTTGTCTCTCGTGGTTACCCCGCACCTCCACCAATTTGTTGCGATACGGCACTTACAGATGAAGATGGCTGTCGAGACCGAGTCCACCTCTACACGTCAAGTCGTCTTATTCTGACTGGCGCCACTCTCGGTTGCGCCGTAGCAATATTATTACGATATCATCGAAAGATGTTCAAGAGACGAGCCGCCGTGAGAAAGACGATGAAGTGTGTCTGTGCTCTTGGTGCGAGCGAGTGTGGGCCTGGCTGTCTGGCTCCAGTGTAAATAGCCTGTAAATAGGCTCTTTCGTCTGTGTCCTTCCACACGTAACATTCTGGTGGAGGTTATCGATCCCCGTCCTTGCCACGGAACTCCGAAGTGGTCGATACATCGAGCTTGTCACCATGCCCCCCGGGGACGAGACCGCCTCTGCAACGGCTTCGGCTCATCCGACTACTCCTATCGTGACTGTTGCCCAACATCGCGACCCTGGTGTGTTCTCTGGCCTGGAGGGACAGGACGTTGGCGAATGGATCAAGCTCTATGAACACGCCAGTGCGAATAACAGGTAGGACCCAACGATTATGCTCGCCAATGTCATCTTTTATCTCAACGGCACCCCACGCGTGTGGCACAAACGCATGACGACGAGATAACCATGCAGTTGGGACAGTTTCAAACAAAAGCTACAGGAACTGTTCGGCGACCCCGCCTCCCGTTTACCATTCTACATTATCCAGTCTGTCAGGGCATGACGCACTTCAGTGAGTCCGCAAGATGCCTTTATGCACATCTAGGAAAACATTTTACAGCGTAAGCTGTTATGGGCTCATTACAATAGCCGTTTCGGCTCGCGATGGTGTCCGCCGACGCCGATGCCGCTGGTGACCGTAACCGCTATCGCCGGAATGCGAAAAAAGCACCCGTTTTCCGCAGCGATCGAGCCCAGGCCCACTGCGCGGGAGTCGGATACTTTACCACTGAGCCACGCAAGCGCTTGCTATCAGGCACCGGAAAAATGCCCTATAGACCGTTTCACTGTTTACAAACATAGGCCCTGCACGGCTTCCGATTTTGCCCTCTGACGTAGCTCCTAAGTGTGACTGGCAAAGAAGCAACCATGCGTTAAAGCATAGAAGACTGATAAGGCACGTGACCGGAAGTTTCTTGGGTGCGGCGCGCTCGCTGCTGTTATCGCGAGCATGAAACCGTCTATAAACATGCCCTAGGCCGGCGAGCAGGCGCAGACGATGAGATGCGATCTAGACGAGGCGCACAATTAGCGCGATCCCGAGCCTCCGCCAGTATGGTGGTGCCATCTAGTTAAGATGCCTGCAAACGCAGCGTGCCCGAAAAGTAAGTTCCGTATAGCAATTGCATGCTATATGTAACTGGACCTGGTTAATTCAAGCAGGCTAGGTGACTATTTGTCACCATCCCGTTTTGAAGATTCCAATAGACAATCATGATCACATCAACAACAACAACGTACCGTGCCACGGGTCAAGGGATGTGAGATGTGCGCCACGTATTCTGGGTACCTCTTCGGTACACGTTATGGCGTCTCCTCGCAGCATACGAACCATTGCTGAAGAAGCGAATCGTAGAGCTACGTGCGCCACTACAATCAGGCATCATCGGGCTTAGCAGACTGCTGTACAGAGAGCATTACAAGCTGCAGCTCGCCGTCGACGCCGGGTGGACTGTTCAGATCATTCTCGTCAATACAAGGCGAAGATACTTTGCCGCGAAGACCCTGTTGGGCGTGGTGCCGAAATTGGAGCTACTCTTGAGCCACTGTACCAGCTTACGCTGTGACTGTGATGCATGTGCCGCGCAGGCCTGTGACTTTTTTCTTGAAGCCACGGCTGCTCCACGGTTATGGCTTACTAAAGGTGTGCCTAGTGTGTTCGTGATTGCACACGTGACGTCGCAGCCATCTCGCTATTTTCGAACACGCGAAATATGCATGGCCCTATATACGCGTATGTGAGTGTGCGTGCGCTACACTGGTCGCCACCCTATGAGGGCCCCCCTCCACGAAAAGGAGACTGAGCCCTGTTCTACTCTACCTACATTAACTACACCTTAATTAAGATAGTGTTAACTAAGGCACATGAACCCAAGACCTTTGGGGGGAGTCGAACCCTCGATATTTGGTGGGAGAAAACAAGTAACAGGAAGTAACAACGCATTGGAATGACAATGTCAAGTAATTTATTGAATATATCTTGAGCGCGCAGGCTTTCGCCTTCATCCTCTTTAGCGTACGCTAAAGTGACTGAATTTTTTTGTGACCAGAACGTTTTACCTCTACACAAATTTGTCAGTTATAAATTACTGATAATCATGTCTCGTATTACGCATCATGATTTGCGTATTCTCATTCTCGCTAATAATAATCTTGTTAATACTAACGACACCATGTTCTGAGCGAGCTATAACCTGCTTTTACCAAAAATACGTACTAAAATGGCACACTGGCAGCAATATTTCCATGTAAATCGCATTGGAACAACTTTCTATCTGATTTAAAATAATGTACGTTGTTAACATTTTGTCAACGTCTTAATATTTACCTATTAGGGAATTTATTAATTTGGCGCCATTGTGTTCCTACATATGTTTGCTTTGTCTAAACAACCTGTAGTCATTCTTATCTGTGGCTGCGATCGTTGTGTACATATTGTAGAAGGTTAATTGCTTATTTATTATTCAGCAACCCTCCTTGCTAATTCACTTACCTGTTAACCTTTGTCCTTAGGATGTTCCCCTGACAGTTTACTTTATGACTTCCGATTGCATGTATTAATTGCCTTTGTACGAGTATGAAATGGACTAATAAACTTGAAACTTCGAATTTACTACTCTCCACGTGCAGGAAGCCGAAGGGAATAAGGTGTATCTATATTATGATATTTCTTTCATTTCCGTGTATCTCTCCGCGTTACGAGCGATCGGTGATTGATTTGTGATTTGTGATTTACGAGTGATTTGTAACAAAGACCAAACATGCATTAAGAAATTTTCTTTAGAAGAGGATGCTCTGTATGTTTGGTCTTGTGAACTACAGCAAACTTTAGTCAGTGCCGCAAGTTTCAACAGAACAAAATTTCAAAGCGGTTGCCGGACGACGTTGACATAAAGAAATTAAGAGCGAACGAATGATAGCGTCAGCTGTAACTTTTTCAAGAGACTCCGTGCGTTTGATAGCTGTCGAAAAGACACTGCCCTCAGAACTTTTCTAGCTCCTGACTCCGAAAAAGTTCAGCTCTATGTCGTGAAAGCTGCTCGCGTAAACAGAAGAAATAATAATAATAATATTTCACGTAGCCCGACTAAACCTCCCACAGTAATGTTTATGCCATAGCAAATTTACTAAAACTGTCACAGAAGCAAGAAGAGGCTTGCCCCGTTTGATCACTTGTTTTATTCAAGTAGTTGGCTGACTGTTCTATTTCATGCTGGAAGAGGCAAGAGTAAAGGTACGACGATGCAAGCGTTCACGTGCGTAGCCGCAAGCTTGGTTCTATCCACAGTTTCGTCGGCCAACCGCCATTGCGGATCTGGCGCAACGGCGGCGAGTTTTGATTACGAGCCTGACGCTTGGAAGGTGCGTATTGGCAGCTTGTTTTCAATTAGAATGGTATTTAAGCTAGAAGGCGGAAAAGACTTTACCCTGCACCGTCTAACCTACATTATGACGCAATGAGGGAATTAATGAACTCAGG